>NC_142828.1:4484535-4784535 GCF_057945365.1 Rhopilema esculentum | reverse complement strand
ATCGGGGCTGCCCTCTCCCTCCCCAAACAAAAAATGTACCGTATTTACTCTAATATTCCCGCTTCTCTTTTATTCCCGCCTCTCTAGTAATCCCGCTTATATTTCATAGATTGTAAGAGTGATCCGGCCTCCCCAATAATCCCGCATGCGGGATTGAAACTTTAATTGGCATTTGATATTCTTTACACACTTTGTATGGGTTGAAAATCAAGGATTGAAACTTATGCTTGGAGTGAATGGGTTAAATCACATGATAATGTCATAGACGGGAGAGGGCAGAGAGCTGTCTTATTTTGCAAGTTTATCAAGCATCCAAGTTTCGTAGCATAAAAAGACGTTTGATTCTTTGACTTCGTACTACTGTCTATAAAGCACAATATCTGCTCTGTCTTGTCTGTGAAAATAAATACCCCACCCCCCATTTAATTTTAAACCCCCCCCCCCCATACATGTTGAAATTGCATATTTTCCTCTCTGACTTGCCACAATCACGTTTAAGAGACTTTTTTGTTGAAACGGTATCCTCAAACTAGACTTCAAGGCATTGAAAAAATAATCCCGCCTCTCCAATATACCCGCCTCTCGAATAATCCCGCCTTTTTTTGTTAGGTTGAAACGCTTATCCCGCAGTGGGAATATTAGAGTAAATACGGTATCTATGTCTTTGAATTGAGTTGAACACAGCTTATTCACCATGTGATTAATACTTGCTAAATTTTATAAAAGATCGCGATATGATGATCTTCATTTACACCCTTGCACCTTCCGTTTTAAAAAATTTTATTACAGAAATACAATTATTGAAATGTCTACATAGCTTTGTGCCATGCGGGCAACGAATCCTTCAGATGGTCTATAATATTTGTTAAATTTCATGCATGTTGACGTCACTGAGCGATCGAAATAGGTATTGGCTTCTCATGGCAAGGTTTCTTGAGATGAATTTTATAAATTCTTAAATGTCACTTCTTCTTTTATGTTTGCTGCTTTCTAATTTTCAAATTCTTTATTGCTTCAAAACTTTATGAGGCACTCTTTGAGTACCATAATTTGGTAATCTAGATTTATTGCAATATATTGATTGTATCAGATGGCTTCTGTGACAACGAAGTTTTTCTGTTTCAACTTGTTTTTCGTTTATGCAAAACAATAAAATCTAAATCATAAACGAAAACATATTTTACCTATAAGAAGTCAAAAAGATATTTCAAATAATGCTCGAGAAAGCTTGATATTTTCTATTATTAGAAATAAATTTCCAAAGATACTGCCAAAAGCATGCAAAGATACATGCAAAGAAATATTTGATTATGACTATCATATCGACATAGATTTATTCTTATTCGTAAAACAACGCTTACTAATGCAATGGGAGAGACAGAATTTCACCCAGCATCAACTTGATAGGCCTTTGAAAGGCAAGACAGTTCACAAGGATATTTATTCACTAATTTATTCAGTAATCATGCTGTTCACTAATTTAGCAAGCTATTTGATTTAATTGAATACGTATTAGGAACAAGGCCCAGAAAAATAAACAAAGACATAAAGATGGGCAAGAAGATGGAGCCTAAAATGCAAATGTTGTTGAATAATAAGATGCCTGAATAAGATGCCTCAAAAACATTGAAATGGAAACTTACACTTACTTATAATAAATTGGGTCTTTCAAGCCTCTTTCTAAAGCTCTTAAACCCAAGGCCTATCTGTTAAGAGTGGGGCGATGTCCTGGCCCTAAAGTCGCCCATTTTCTTTTTTTCGTCTAAAGATTTTGTATATCATATTAGTTTTCGTTGTTAACGAAACAGTAACTCTTCAATATGTGAAATTCGCATAAGGATGTTCGGGAAGGCCTAGCCCAGACTGGGATACAAGGGGAAGAGAATTTGAATATCAAAGGCAAAATGCACGTGTGTATATCTTTCAAAATTTTAATTTTCTGGTTGCTTTTGTATTTTTCAAGATGGTTTCGAAAACAAGCATTTGTCTAATTTTTCTTTAGAACCGGAAAATTTCCTGCTGCTCATGCTGTAATCAAATGTCTATCAGAAGAAATGAAGGGGATGGGACTGTTTTAAAAATTAATATCTGAACAAACGATAAAATTATCAGTAGTTATTAGGGGCATCAGTACGATTCCTAACACACCCTCTGGACACCAGATATCAATATCAAATAAAACTTTCCTTAAAGAATTGTTCAATATTTTAAATATAGTTGCAAGTTTTACTCGTGCTGTGTTCCTCGCACAATAAATTCATAAATGATAGCTCCTTGAATTTCCTTGTCCTACGCAAATCATACTTTACAAGCCTTTGTATTTAGAATTAAGGGAAATGAATAAGATATTAACATGTTGTAACGTTGTGTTTTGACCAATAAGATCAAGGTGGCTGTTCTCTTTAATGGGGAGTTATGTTGTTTTTTCCTATCCTCCATCCAATCTTTGGGTTGTGCGTCCTACGTAGCCAAAATCACACTAACACGAAGAACCATAAAAAACGGAACTCTTTTGTTTGATAGGAACGCAATTCTTTTGAAGAGATTGAAGGGCTCCCCTAGCACTGTAAACGCGAGGATTGATAACACTGAAAATATTCGAACCAGCGGCTCAGCTCATTGTATTTTGAAGTTCAAAATCTGAGATGAGAAAGAACGTTCTTCGAGCATTCCATCTAGCCACATCAAAGTCTCTAAGCTAAATCTTTCTCGTTTTTCAAATTGAAGAGCAATGAGCAATTTAGCTGTTGGTGGTTTATACACTCTTTTTTTATAGGAACTGGCTATAAGAAACGAGTACTGGGCAGTCAGAAAAAATCAAGAAACTTCAGTACTCGAAGCAAAAAAATTAAGAAACTATTAAATCTTGATAAAACTGAGAACAACAAAATTTGGTAAGATCCAAGAACATGATTGCCCTGATGGCCTAGAACTTGAGACACAAGGGAAATATAATAATATACTTCCCACGTCTAAATACAGCATCAGAACGGAAGCGAATCTCTTGACGTGATAAAAAGGTCAGGAACATTTCACAACATCATTCATGACATCATAATTAAGAAACAGCGAGTATTGAAATTTCCAGAACATTTAAGAAACTGGAGCACTCAACATCGACCTTTGTTTCTTACAACTAAAATGAGTGTAGTCCAGTGGCGGAGCCACCGGAGGGAATGGAGGGACTAGTCCCCCCCACTTTTTCAGAAAGTCGGTCCTTTAGATTCTTGCAAACCTGATAAGAAAACTTTGGGGGGGTATGTACTTTATCTAGATCGTCACATTTGAATGAAATTTCTTGGGAGATAAGAGTTGTATCCTCCGGAAGAAAATGTTTCAATCATATGAAAAGGGCGTGGTCCAAAAGGGCGTGGTCCCTGGCACACCTTTTGTCCCCCCATTTATCCCAGGTTGGAGCCGCCACTGGTGTAGTCTGCCATTGGGTCTGGTTGCTAGAAGGAGTCGATTGGAAAAGAGATTCATTCTGTCTTCAAATGTAAAAAACAGAATGCTCTAGAATGTTTAATTATACATTGTCTTATTGGAAATAGCAGTATTGAAAAGATAAGTAAGTCAAGGAAAATAAATTCCTTATACGAAGGAGAATTACCGATCAAAATATTTTAAATGCATCGATACTGTAATATCATCATCATCCAGAATCTTGACAATAATTTTCTGAAAATCATTTTAATTTCAAAAACAGAAAAAATAAATTGAAGGTTGTAAAATGAATCAATCGATGTGTCTAGTTTGAAGAAGAAGTAATCAAGAGAATCTGCAACTTTAGTGTCATAGTGACAGCTTCAATGTCTTGCATTCAAATAATCCTGCTACCAATCTCTCGAAGATCGTTTAAATTTTGTCAGCATAGGATAATAAAATCCACTCTTAGAAATATACAGACAAATCTAATTGGTTATTTGAAGCTTGAAAGTTGCGAGTGAGGTAAAATATATTTGGTAGAGAGAATTTTCAACCGACTTTTTAAGCGATATGAAATGTTGAGTTTCCTACCCTATCTGAGTTCTTATCAATGCAACGTATAATTAATGGATGTTAAGAACTGATGAGAATTCTTTCCAAAGAAAACGCTTCTCACAACGTCAAACTACGGTGCTAATAAACGCTTTATTACACAGTGTAATCAATGCAGTGTAATATTCGGATGGATTAAACAATTTTCTTTACTCTTAGTGCATTGATGGCCGAATTGTAATTTCCATTTCTGATCTTACGTTTTACACCAATATTTTCCATCAAACATTGACAAAAGGATCATGTCTGACAACCAATTTGCTCAGGAATATAAGAACAAAAAGAAAGAACTCGATGAAAAATGCGCAAATTTGGCGCCAAAATTGAAAGAAATGGCTACTGTACAGGAGCTTTGATCTCCTTTGAGCTCGCAAAGCTTGGCTTATGAATATCAAGACCCGCTTATCCTCACTGGTGGTAAAATTCATATTTACAATTGAAACTTTCCGCTGGAGATTGAAGACTTTCCTGCACTTTTTTGTAAATGAACGTGACAATGGTTAGAAAGTTTCTTAAAATCGTATCGTTCCTTTGCAAATACACATATAGGTAGTCTGTCTACACTATTTTTTACAAGGGACAGTAAATTGAAGTTCAGGCTGACTGTTCTCAAGTCTTTCGAAAATCTGAGGCTGGATTGTTCTTAATTTGTTCTTAATCTAATAGGGCGTAAGCAGTGCGAGTGCTAGCTTTTTCGCTCTAGGGTGGTGTTCAGGCCTCATTTGCCAAAAAGTAAGTGAGACAGCCTAAATTTGCTGACAAATTTGAATATTTACCGAAAAAGCATCCACACATCGCTAAAAATCCTCGATTTTGAGAAAAACGTTGTTAAAAATTGCATTTTGCAGAAGCTCAGCCTCAGCTTCTTCTTAATTTGCCCTTAACTTTTGACCAATTTTGAGGCTCGTGTTCTTATAAAATTGTTCTTATAAAAGAAGAGTGTAATGGTGGAAGGCAACATTAGATTTGAAATTAAATTGAAAAGAGTGCATGCAAACTAATAGAATATGACAGAGTTTTCTTTTTTTGATTTCAGTCATTTTGAGCTTTTAACTGTATCAACTACAAAAAGGAAAGGTAGAAAAATTATCGAGTTTGGGTCTTGTTATAGGTGAAAATTGATAGACTATAAAAAATGTCAGTGGCATCCACTTTGAAAAATTGTGAAATGTCTGCTCCCTACTTTTTGCAAGACAAACGAGCTTAATGAAAAAATAATGTGTTTTGATTTATAAGGTTTCATTGCCCCCAGTATTATTGAGCCCCTGCCTTTTCACACCCCTCAAATATTCTATCATAAAACTACATCCTTGCTTAGGTGAAAGGGGCCACAACGAACATTTCTTGCATTGAAATTTTATATTGATTCAAACTGAATTAACAAAAACTTCAAAAATGCTGACAATTTAATTTTTTGTACCAAATTCCTAAAAATGGTTCTAATGATACCTTGCCTGCCATCATTTCAAAGTATGGTCAAAATTCTCACATAACATTGAAAGTGCTTTTCATATCAAATAACGAGGACTTTGTGACCATAATCAACCCAATATTCCAATCTAAAATTTTTCCATCGAAAACTCCATTATCAAAATTCTGATGGTTTCACCAAACTTTTTAAAGACTGCATTAAATGTTAGCGGAAATAATATATTCTTTTAAAGCAAAATAAACACTTAACATGATTTTATAAAATAGCAAAGTAACTTAACGAAAGCTCTTGAAAAATTCTTCAAAGGACAATATTTAACCCACTCTTAAGGCTCCGCAGGCGAGCTTGTGTTTGCTTTGCGAATATATAGTATCCTCTTACTTTTGCAATTTCATCCCTTAAGAATTTCTGTGTAACCTATCCTGGATTCCATAAATCTTTAGTTGACATTGTCAGTAGACTGTTGCAAAAATAACCACAAAGTATTATTTGTTAAGACAGAATTCGTAAGGAAAATTACGGAGTTCTACTCCATGTCCATGGGTATTCCAGTTCTACTTCAAAAAACCTCTCCGAACATTGAAGAATTATCCTCCTACAAGGGCTGATACTAGAGATAAACATTTAACCAACCAGAATAAAGAAATATAAAAAACCAAGTGAAAAATTAATCCATGTCTAAAGATGTATTGCCTAATTGGCATTTACGTCAGAGGGACGTCAGATGTCTTCGCCAAAAGCAAATTGTGGAAAACGTGAACCGGTACGAGCCCTGAAATGACGACTTTCGAGGTTTTTTAATGTATGTCAAAGGAACTCTCATACCTGCATTGTAGGCTTCTCTTTATAGCTAAACTTCATCTCAACCTTAAAGGCTAACTGGCCTAGCCACAATCTACGAACTTTATTCAAGTGTGAGGTAGATTGTGTGAGCAGAGCTGCCTCAAGAGGGAAGGGCATTCAAAGAAAGTTTCAAAGCTTTGTACGTGCATAAGCAGGTAAAATTTTTGCTTAGAAAAAACGATAAAAATTTGAATAAAAGAATAACTTCCATGTCCCCAAAACCCCCGATGTATTTGCAGAAATTCTAAAGCGCTTTGGGAAGCCCTACAACCAGCCATGATTCTAGAAGAACGCCAAAGTGTGCTGAAAGCCAATATGGAAACACAGCATAAAAGTGATTCCACGAGGAACACTTCTTGCCAGAAAAAAATGGGAAAATGAAACCTTGATGTTCAGTTAAAAAAAAGGAAATTTTGTAACTTAGAGAAACCTCGTCGATTCAAAATTTGCCATAACGGCAGTTCTACCCATTATCACGAACATATTTGTACCAATTCATACACAACTAATGTCGAATACTTGTAATGCCGAACACTTTGAAATATACTACTACACACGACCCTTAAAGTGTTTTACTAACTTTCGGACACTTTCAGAAATTATTTTGGGATAAAGTGAATAAAGTTGAAAGCTTTTAGGGCGTATAGGACCCAGGAACTATCATAGACGTTCTCAATTTCAGCTATTAATGGAAGGTATTGATAACGAAAGGGGTTTTCTGACGTTGATACAACTGATGGTCTTTTAAAGAAAATAACGCTATGAAATTGTAGTCTTTGACAGTGAAAAATTAAGTTTGTAGTCTTTGACAGTGAAAAATTAAGTTAATGTCCATCTAGGCCCTATTATAGAACATAATAATCATGGCGTCTAAACGTTTAGGGGGACGGGGGCTTAGTATGGGTCGTACCAGGATATTGTTGCTTCATTAAGATAAAATAGCCTAATCGGCCTGAAAAACAATGAATTTGCCTATAAACTAAAAGTACTCAAGAAACTGAAGTATTCAAACGTCCCGAAAGAATGCAAATTCCTGACGGAAAGCAAAATGAGTCCTTCCAACTTTCAGCTCATAATCAATATTTTTTTGTAGGTTTCCACATGCGGTATTCCTGGTCTCGTTTGCAAGCCGAATTGGAGGGGTGATCCGTTATAATTTTGCAACACCACAAATAGCTTTGCATGAAAATGCGGGTCTCTCGCGCCTGAGCTGCCAAAGTGCCCTTGTGGCTCTCTAGAGAGCAAAATGCACACCTCATGTCCAAACTTTACATTGGGACAAATAAGAGACTCACAAGTAAAAGAAGAAATTAAATTAACTGAGTTTTGCATTGAAAATGTAATTGCAGATAGGGTTAAGATCTGATTGATTTCCAGGTGAGCGTTTCGAAAAATGCGTTAATTTTACATTGTAGACGTTTTCCCACCATAAGATCAATACACAATTATCATTAATCCTCGTGTTTATATGCTAGGTAGGCAATATGGTACGTTAGGCTTGTAAATAATTGCTTTTGTCATGCAAACATAATATTTCACAGTACATAGAAAACGTAAGTGAATTTCATATAACTTATTAATTTCAAAGGTAATGATTTCGAATGAGACTGGTATTGTTACTATCTTTTATTCAGAGCAAGTAGTTTTACCTTTATTCGTTTTATTTCCGCTAGAAACCGTATAACTAAACAGAACATTTTGCTCGGCAAGTTTTTAAAGCTACAATTTCACTGAATTTCAATTAAAGTCTTAACAAATTACAAATGTGATGTCGTCATTAAAATTGCTTAGTTATGGATTAACTATATTTGAATTTTTACCCTTCTACAATTTAAATTGAATTTTTCAAGTCCTATAATTTGAGTAATCCATGCACTCAGCACCATGAAAAGAATGGAAGTTTGTTGTGGAAACTCTGAACAAAACTGTGCGCCCTGCCATCTCGAGTGTCCGTTCCTCTTCGTCGCTGCACATAGACAGAGGGCATTTGAACTAACTGCGCAGGAGATTTCCCCTCTCTAATCGCTTGGGCAAGATTCAAAATCTACGGCAAAAACATAAAATTAAGATGGTCATTTTTATTGTAAACAAAGTTTTGAAACGATTTCACTTCTGACTTCAAACTGAATTTTGCACGTTTAATTGTTCAATAAATCTAGGTTGGTTGTAGAAAGATTAAGCCGTTGCAGGAACCAAAATACCGTAAATAAACGATCCCACTATGTACTCGAGGGAAAATGAAAAACCAATATATATTTAGAATTTTCTCATTCTTTCTGTTGTCAACATATAGTTTGCAGAACTTTTTGTCTCAAACAGCACATAAAAAATGAAAAAAATTAAACAATGATAAAAACCATAAATTTGAAAGTTTCTTGATTGATTCCATAAACCAGCTTTCAAATCAGCAACAGCAATGGAGAATGCTTTTTTATATGATACCCGAGACATCTTCTCGTAATATTTTCAAAAGGCAATATTAAGGGTATCCAATAATTCATATTTCACAGCCGTGGTTCAGTTGAGCAACTTTGTTATGAACCTCCTTCATGTAGGAATAAGGACTATATACCTAAATTTTCTAAAAAACATTTAAATAAGTATTCAACAAAGAACTAGCGATCTCTACTCACAAATAAAACTGACAAAGAGACAATAAAATGTTGTGAAATAAAGGTCTATTGCTTATTATTGTAAACCAATTTCAATTGCTTGAAATCGCAGGAACAGAGCTTACTTGGAATCGAAATCCACAGAAAATGATCCTTGGACAGAAAGGTCGTCCTATAAATCAAGCTTGATCGCTGACACATGGAGATGTTATCGAGTATCGAATAGAAATCTCAAATGCAGTGTTTCTGAACGTGAAAACGGAATGTGGAAATATGCCGAGCTATTGGCATCATTGGGGTATCGTTGCCAGGGACGCCGAAGAGGGAGGGGTGCGGGAGGTCAACCACCCCTGTTGACTTTTGATAGGAGGGGCAAGGGGGGCTAAAGTCCCCTTTTCATAGAAGTGTTCTTGACGCCGGCCTTTTGTAGGAAATCATTTCTCAAACTTGTAAAGAAATTTCTTATGCCAAAATTTAGCCAATTTTGAAGATACTGACAGATGATCGAAACAAAATGACAGTTACGGAAGAATTGTTGGTAGCTGGGAATTAATTTTTCAAATGCCCTTGTACTCAAGCGCGCCCCCTTGCCCCTTGGTCGTTCCGGCGTCCCTGATCGTTGCATTAAAACATGAATTGGTACTGGCTTCTCGAATCTTGAAGGCTGGTTTTCAGAGAACGCCCTTATTACAAAAAACAGCAATCAAAATAAAACGCCCGAATTTATTACACCACTCCTTTCTCTGGATATAATTTATAGATATCATTCTGACAAGACCTTAGCCTACAGATCTTTCACTCTCCAAAGCTTTTCCGGCGATAAAGTTAGAATTTAGCAGGGGATTTCCCCGTCAGTAGTGATGACCTGTGGCGGGGAATTTTGAGTGCACAGCCCAGAATGGCGCTCATTCGAGTTAGGGCGGCCAAGCCAAGCCTGGCCTGGTTAGTTATTCTCTGAGGAAAATTTAAATGTTGTATGAAGAATTTGATCCGAAGAAGAATAAAGGTTTTTTTATTCGTTTGTATGAGCAGTATTTCAAAAAAGGTTTGAAATGTGAGCGTTAATCGATGTGGTGTATTCAGGACTGGGGACGACCCCTTTGAGAGCATCGAAATAACATAAAGCTAAATCTAGTGGCAAAATATATCTCACAAAACAAGGAAGGTAATAATGGTTCATAATGCACCGGTGGAAACACCTAAACCTGATTGATCAGATTCAGAACCGAAAAAATCACCTTGGAAGCGGAAAAGAAGTCTAAGATTGGCAGTTTCCCACACGTTCAAGCAGAGAAGGAAGGGGTCAGAATGTTTTCCATTGTTTGAGTGCGTCCAGCGGATAGGGTGGGGTTTACAGCTAGCAGAATAAAATCAGAGTATTTCAATGATGACCCCCGAGATTCACTTATCGCTGTAACAACCAAAAGTTATTCGACGAAATAACCGCAAAATGAGATAATTTTCAATTTGATAAATTATATTTCACACAAAATAACAGACTCAAGTTTGACTTGAATTATCCAAAAAGCTAAAGAAGCAGTGTAGGCAGCTTTATGAACCGGATTTGGAAGTTCAAAGGGGTCTGTTAGCAGACAACTCCATCGGTTAAACTGGCCAGGCTAAAGAGCTGACTGGTTTAAAAACATTTGACAAGGGATAAAGAGCCAAGACAATATTTGCAATGATATTTAAGACAATTAAACGTTACTACAGCCACAAAAAGCGTGGGTTACAAGCACTGGAACATTTCTTACGACATAGAATAGAATGATTTTAAGTTTTTTTTTCTTCACTTTACTTTGAGTTAGTAAACATATACTACTAGCTATACTAAAGCTAATTAAAAACAACATTTTGTTGACACTACGTAGCTTATGAGTACTGGAACATTTCTTGCAACATAGAATGAGTTGATTTTAAGTTTTGTTGACCCTACTTGCTAAATTACCACTCTAGGTTGTTTATAATAAATCTTAAATAGGAAAAAGAACGGTGAAGAACAGGATATGGAAATGCACATCATGTGGAGATATCTCTATATGTTTTAGAAAATTCGCGAAACAGGGGCTTAGGTAGAAGACAGTTAAAGGGACAGTAAATACATCAAAAGGCAATATGAAAGCAGGGCAGCTATCCAGGCAAATTTCCAACAAAATCTTTAATGCCCTTTTTCTAGCTTTATAGTGAATAATCATCTACATTGGATTGGGATGCCGAGAAAAACAGGCTACATACGAGGGGCAATTAACTCTTGCAAATAGTGATTTCCATCAAAACAAAAGGATTTATGGGGATTCACCGATAAAACAAAAGGATTTCTACCAATGGTACACGAAATATCCGTGGAGTGATTTGCCCCTCGGTCTCATATATGTTATGCAAGCGATGACCTATTTAAAGATTTGGGATGGCACTACATGGTAGTATTCAACTATAGGTATCACCAGCTATGCAGCCTTGTCGAAAAGAGAGATGTGATGTACATGATAGACTTTTAGAAGAAAGGCTTTGAAAGCTACTTCAGTTACAATACCGTTGTTGGTGAGTTAACTGTGACGTCAAACCGTTGTCATTCGTCCTTTATTGGCTGCCTTTTTGCACGTGCTACACTAACACCGAGATGTACCACCGCAGTATCACACTTGTAAAACCCGCATTTAAAATTTTGCCGCCTCAACCCCCAGAAAAATATTAGGTAAGATTTAAACGGGGAATTTCTCATGACCTTGTGAAAGTCCCTATGCAAAAAAGAATGTGAGAAAGCCATTAACAAAAGCAAGTTATCAAACACACTTGAACTCAAAATCGGATCTTGTTTCAGCGTGTGCTTTATTTAAAGCACTCAAACTTAAGGACTCAAAAAAATGAAATAAATTGGACCCACCTGTCCTCGCATAACTGACATTTGTCGCTCAAAGTGATTTCTGTCAAATCCTTTGTCTTCCTAAAATTGAAGGAAATTCAAATTTTGATTACTTTTCTGAGAAAAAAAAATGAGAAATAAATATCTAAGCTGATTTATTGGCTTGCGTCAAAGGGCTTGATTGGATTATTTGAAAGATATCTGATTGGCTGGTTGCTCATTCAAAAACGATTTGGTTCTTTCGGAAGGCACTGCACTGGATAGGTGATAGAAAAAGAGCCCAAACTGGCGGGAAAGAGTGACCAAACGAGGGACAGCCACGAGGTAGGAGGGCCCAACCCTGTATAAACAAGCAAATGCCTTCAACAGGGTACAGCATGGAACCTCGAAAAGGACGTTTGCTTCCAAGATACAGAGGTGGTAAAGGAGAAGTGCAACGGAAGGCAAAAGATTAACCAATTATAATTTGACTTATATACCGAAATCTCAAGAAAACTACTTATATTAATATTATCTATATATCTAGTACCCACGTTTTCACTTCGAGAAATAAAAAGGTCAATGTTGACAAAAGTTAAAAAAAGAAGCCTTATAACATGCAATTCTGATGAGAAAACCCGTTAAAATAAATACAGTTTTTAATCCGGATGCTTATACGAATTTCAAGCGACAAGTTTAGAAAGCAGAATTTAAGTTTCAGAATGTTATGGGCACAGAAAGGTCGTAATTTCTTAGGGTGGAGGTCTACAGACCCAAAGAAATAAAGTTCGTGTCCCTGCCATGGCCAACCTTCAACTTAGAATGAGGAGAGTTGCCAGCTCTTTGTAATTCCGGTCGTAGTAATCAGGAGGTGTGGTCACATCGAGAGCAAAGGACCAAGGTACCATCCCAAAAGCACAGCTTCAGCAGGGATAGAGTGAGCACCATAAGATCTTGTCATACATTTACTTCTAGCAATGTTTCCCGTTTACTCATACGCGATTATTACGCGTTTGGTGAGTTTTTGTGTCACGGTACGTTTTACCATCGCGTTAGCGTCTTTGCCCTTTATTTCATTAGGGCTTGAGTAATTTCGCTTCCTTTTTTCACGGTTTCGCGGCCTTTTGACCCCCTATTATAGCCCCCCCCCCTTAAAAGTACCAAATTATTTGACAAACAAGGTCGTGTTTTCTTTCAAGCGTTCGATAATCTCTCTACATTCAAAAGAAAAGTTCGTTTTCTCTGTAGAAAACTTCAGCTATGTGATGGGTAAGCTATTGTTTGTTGGTCATAAAACATGGAACCAATCAACAACCTCTTCATCTTCTAGAGTAGACTCTCTTTCCGAAACAGGACATAAACTTTCGCTTTCTTTTAGCATTTTATCTGGCATTCTTTACTCTGAGGAGCGCTATTGTGAAGTTCTGTAGTACCAGAATCTCAAACATAAGACCATAAATGTTTTGCAGGGGTATTGAATAGTAGTGAGACTTTGGCAAGCTATTCTTGATATCAAGTACTGGCATTAGACTCTTAACTCCTTTCGTATTTGTATGTAAATCTCGGTTTATTTCAAAACTGCCGCAAATGACAGACGAGACGCTCCCCATAACGCAGTGACACGCATCCTTTGTGCAGTGGATTCTGGCTGCCATGGCAACATAATTATGAAACGCTAAATTCTAATTTTATGGGTTCAGCTTTTATTGTTGACATATACCCGAGTTTTAGGGTGACACAGAATTCAATGCCTAGCTGAACTTTAAAGAATTAGATTACTTTGAAGTCAAAAGCGGATTATGGAAAAAATTATGGAAAATTTTTCATTATCATATTGTGTAACAACCAAATCATTGTGTCAAACTGACACTTGAAAAATATCTATCTTTATATCTATCTTTATGGTCACTCATTGCTCTATAAAAATTAAAGGAAAAGGTCACTTGACTTAAAACACCCAAACCAGAGATGTATCATTTTCTCACGAGATGAACAGAATTGAAAAATAACCTGACTGGAACTAAAATGGTTTGGCTCTTTGCCCTTTCTGTGAATCCTTGATACGGGTTTTGCCTTGTCAACCCCAAGGGCAGAAATGTAACCTTCATGCCAAAATGACCGACCGCCATTCCTACCAACCCGGACCAACTTTAGGCAGTAAACCATTATCCTTCACATTCTATCAGAATTGTTTCCGTGTGAGGACTGAGCAGTATCCTGAAGTTTACTGCTAACAAAATACACCCGCAATAGTGCAGAGAAATAAACATGTATTGAAAACATGCATCATTTATCTCTGCAACCCAACGTGATTACACAGTCACTGAAATTTTAACAAAGATGTTCAGAGGACAGAGATACTTGTCTGTTGTGTACAAGTATTGTTCGTCTGCTGCGAAAAAATCCTAAGGACATGTTCACCATAATCTAAGAGATATCAAGGTCAACTAAGAATTGTCACTGTGAACTAAGTAAAAATATCGAAGATATGGCAAGCTTTAGGATGAACCAAGAAACAATGCAGTAAACAATACAACATAGTAGAAGAAAAAAAACCAAGGCAAACTTTGGGATAATCAAAGGAATGTCATCGCAACATAAAAAACGCCACCAAAACTAAGAAAACTATTCTACACAAAGAGCAACCAACGTAGAGACCAAAACCGGTCTTTAACTAAAAAACCACGGTTGCCTAAGAAACATCACAAGAAACCACCGTAAACTATTAAAAACCATCGTTAATTACGAAAAACCATTGTAAACCACGAAAAATTACAGTTAACTAAAGGGTCTACGCTAAATTTGAAAGTCGAAAATTGAAAGAAAGAAAGAAAGTCGTGAACTATGAGCAAAGAAAGTCGTGAGCAATATAAAAACCTTGAAGGTAAAATAAAAAATGCACTCTCGTCTCTGTGGAAACTAAAGAACATACTCCCGCAATCGCAACTGGATCAGGTCTACAAGGCGCTGCTCGAGAGCCATTTGAGATACTGTGATGAACTATGGGACAAATTGTCAAACACAAAGCTCGATCATCTTCAGCGTTTACAAAACAGAACGCGCACGCTAATAAAAGGCTCAAGATTAGAGGACGGGTGGAGTTGCAATTGGCTTTCGGTCTCAAATTTGATAAAATTTGACAGGGCAGTAATGATCTACAAAATAATAAATGGTCTCTGCCCTGACAATTTGAAAGGTAAACTTGTCACAAGATCCCAAATATCTAACTATTCAACAATAAATTGCCTTCACCTAGACATCCCAAGGCAAAACCTAGAATTCTCCAAAAGGAGTTTTTTCTATTGTGGTGCACAGACGTGGAACGGGATTCCATTACAGATAGGAATGAGCTCCACGATTACTGCGTTCAAAAAGAAATTAAAGGAATTCCTGCAAAATTAGCATCCTTTCCCGAAGCACGATCCCTAGGAAGACCAGCATTATATGTAAATTAATATTTACTTTTTCTTTTTAAACTTAGTAGCTGATAGGGTTTCTGTGTATAAATATGATAAAATGAAAAATGAAAAAAAATGAAACGTCAGAATCTGAAAAAGCCTGAGCACAAACTAAGAAACAACACGAACTGACTACCAACACAGGAAATGCCAACTAATAACCAAACTGTATACAACCTGCTTGTACGTAACTCTTAAAAAGATTCTTTCAATAGAATAATTTCAAGATCACACCCAAGCTGTGACAGGGGGCTTATTGATCACCTTCTATCCCTCAAATCATTCCACTGCTAAAAAATGTGCTGCCCTTTTCGATTACCCCACTCTTACGATTTGATTGTTCCAACCAAGCTGCGATTATTTATACTTCTAGCAAATTCTGCTACATGACACCAGAGAAACCCATTTTTAGGCATGGGTACAAACGCACATAGCAAGAGGCTATACAAATTTATCATCTTTCTTCTACGAGACAAAGAATGGCAACTTGAAATAGTGAATTCATCGACAAATTCTAAAGAAAGCCAAAAAAAACCAATCGTGATAGCAAGTGGTTGCAAGAATCTCGCTCTAAGAACACGTTTGTAACTGGAGACAATTTTTAATTTCGCTTTGCTAAACTTAGCAGCATTTGAAAATCAATTAACAAATAAGCTGTGAAAAAGATTCAATACTAAGTAAAGGGCATTCATTACGAATTATGAAGCATAAAGCGAACGTAACATAGCAGTGAGGATTTGGAACTGTCTGTTTTCTGGTCGAATGTGTATATCATGTACGATGTCACCTCTTCTCTGCATCCCACTCATGAACTTGGTTTATAAGCTTGGTATGCCATTCTGATTCTGTGGTTTTTGATGATGAATTAAGGAGTAGCTGCGTGGGATAGGCCTCTTAATATATCTTCAATTTTGTCCACTTATCACAGTTGCAGTATCTTATTTCTGATCTCAATTAAATGATGGGCTTAGGACTTATCCAATCTTTCAGTAATATCGTTGAAAAATATTATGGAGAAAACGGACATTAGCAAGCACTACACCAAGGCAGCTTTAAGCATGCACAGTTAACAGAAAAAAGTACCGGACAGAAAGAGAGAAATGTTTGCAGGCTTCTGAACGGGTACCGAAAAAAACGTTTTGAAGTAGCTAACGGTAGTCTTTTAGCAAACGAAGCCAGTAAAAGTCAAATTTAGATCTGTTGGTAATTGTGAAACTATCAGTAGGTTTTCTTTGCTACACTCCAACAGTAAACGTCCGTCGGCATGCAACTGTTTGAAGCCATGTCCTTTGGCATTCTTTTAGCAGTACATTACTGCTGAAATGAAAAGGTGTTCTAAAGAGCTCCTTTATTTCATTCACCCTGTCATTTTTCATAAGGGTATTCTACGCAAATCCGGAGACCTACTTTACCCCTCTAAGATTCAGAAGAGGCTGGTTGTCTTAGGGATCAAGTACACAGTCATTAATACTGCAGCTGGCCATCTTACTTCAGCATGAGCCTTGTCAAAGCGATGTAAAAGATGTGACCATAGAAAAACCTTCATGGGAGAAGTTTTCATAGAATAAGTTTTCATAGAATAAGTTTTCGTATAATAAGTTTTCATAGAAGAAGTTTCCATAGAATAGGTTTTCATAGGGTGATAATGCGATTGTAAGTGTAAAGTGTAAAGTGACAAACGTAGATTTTAAAGAAATACGAGTGATCCAGTGGAAATCACAGCAAACCAAGTCGTCTCACCAGATTTTCCCAAATAAACCTCTCTACAAGGATGTAGGGAGATATCAAGCAGAATAAAATCAGAACGCACATAACAAAAGGTGTAGTGCTCAACTTAGGTAAGTTCTCGAAAATACAGGAGTCTATGATGACTAAAACTGTCGACAACTAATAGCAATTTATCTGGACAAAGGTATGACTGAAAACAACGTGCTTATAGGGTTCACTTGCATAACAAACAGAATCAACAAGGTTTCTTCATAACAAATTGGTCCCAAAATATGATTGTCTAGACTCCTACACGATTGAAATCATACACCTCTATTTTTGATTCTATTCACATAAGAGACATATAAGTTGACAAAGCAAACTTTGCCAGCAATCTCACGTGTGAGTGCATGACAACAACAGCCTACAAACGTCACAAGGTTTTAACATAATACTATTCCAAGCCAACCGTTGTTAAACAGTATCACAAATAAAACAATAAGTCATTTAGATTAATGACTTACATATCATTTGTCTATCGAGTATACAAGATTAAATTTAATACACCACATAAGGTCTTGGGGCATTTGTAGGCGTGTTTCTTTTCACGTCTTCCAAGCATAATAGAGAAAATATAGCCAAGCGCTTCAAATAGTACGATGATCAGGGTTGCAAGATCGGAAAATGTGATTAGGCACTTTTCACGGTTTTTTTAAAAACTTCAGGGTGGAGGGGGCAGTAGTACTGAAACTTCCAGGTGCAGCAGAAATGGATACGAAGTTGTTTATCTTGCCATTCTTCAAAATCTATTTCTTCTGTGATACTGTTGCGAAAGTACTGTTCTTACCTTTTCTCAAAGTTTATATGTCAACAAATCATGGATTTCTTTAGGGTAGATAAAAATACATCTGTGATACTTTGCTCTGAATTTGTAGCATAGTTCTTGAGTTACCTTATAACAACTAAAACATATGCTCATAAACTGGCAATGTGCTTCAACCAACACAGGGTGCTTCAACCAAAAAATGGTGCTTCTACCAACATAGGCAATCATTTCACGAGAAAATAATCTGACTTTTCTTTAAGAAAAAGAAACTTACCCTAAAAAGCTCATATAAATCTGCAACTAGGTCTTCTACGAAATTCATATCAGATAACTTTGGTAAAATCATCTCTTTAATTTGTTCTGTAAATGGAGTTTTTGCATATGGCAACCAAACCCAATGGTAAGGGTCTGCGGAGGAAAATATTGCACTGATAAGGATTCAAAAACATTAGCAAATATCATTAGAAATTTAATATACGTTAGAATGCGGCATTAAAGTAAATTCATACTGCAACGTATATAAAAAAAGGGTAGCTATACGAGAGAGGCATTAAGGTCCAGGGAAGAGGCATTAATCAGAGCCATTTTCACGCATATTTGTCCGAAGGCGTCCAAAACATTTCACGAAATCCGAATTCCAAAGAGCTCTTGGGGAAATCCATTTGTCAAAATTTCCGGATAAAAATCTGGGATGATCGGATGTTAGGTATTTAACATACCAATATTGAATTGTTGCTATAAGTTACAGAAAAGATAAAATATCCTCCACTTTTGATATGTAGAAAAGCCATGCCAAAACCATTTATTTAGACATTGCTGTGTTTAAAACTAATAATCAAAATTTGATGTAAAATAAGTGTGTTCTAATAATAAAGCCAGGTAGTACTACGTCTTAGAAAGAAAAAGTTCAAAACTGGAAAACATTGACAGGCAAAAAACAACGTCCGGGTTAAGTAATAACCCGGACATTACCTTACGATTAAGATTAATATTTTCTTGCTTAAGATTACCTTTTTCAACCAACTATATTTTCGGAAAATACAGTTTGTAAGAAATTGTTTCACATAAAATACATTTCACAATTTATACCACGCGATTTAAATTTCATGTTGTTGATCATTTTTAAGTCGGTTTTACTAGATAGAGGCATGGGGGGTGTGTAGCAAAGCCCCTGCAATAGAAGGGAGGGAGAAGCCAAGAAGATGGGGAGGTGAGATCAAGTTTGTTGATATTAGTTTTGACAGGAGAAAATTGATAAGACTCCGAAGCAAAAAAAGGGTAAAGCGTTTGTTTATGATGATGAACGGCCGAATCTTTCCGTCTACGCCTTCAAGGCCTTTTGACAGAAGGAGCAGTTAAGATTTGAAAGAAGAGTATCAGCCATTCAGATCTATAAACTGCAGCAAATGTGTTCGTTTGGTTTAACATGCCTGCCTCGCTGTACAGGCATGCCACGTGAGGGGGAAACTCCAATTGGCAGTAGAGAAATAGAGACACGAGGCATTGAGAATTTATTGACAGTTATACAAAATCGTACCAACACAACAGCTGAAAAGGTACACATTAAAATGAAATATTTGTATACCAAATAATAGTACTGTGCTGACGTTGAATTTGAGAAAACGTTTGTTTACCAAACGTTGGAAGCAATGAAAAAAATCAAAAGAAATGGGAATGTTTGATGATTTGCACTCGGGGAATGAAAAATCTATTTAGTTAGTCAGTTATGAACTGCACACCAGCATGTCTAAATTATTTGACAGCCTTTGGTCTAAGGTTGATCAATGACAAAACCACTAAAGAAAAGATGCATGATTTTTGGCGTGTGAGAGAGAGTTCCTTGGGAAGGTGTATCAGGAAGAAAAGTGATGTAGAGTTAGAAAAAGCCAGTTAGAGCTCTGGCTTTGGCAGGTAGAGCTATGACCAATAAACAGATTCGATATTCTAATAGAAAAACAAGGTCATACGAGCTCCTACGACATGAAAATGTCTGTTTCACGTAAGCAGATCATACTGACTTATTAACTTTAATGTTATATCAAATAACTAGGCAGCTAGATTGTTCAAAGATTGTTTTGGTGGGAGAACAGTAGACACTCGACTTTTTCTGGAACTGACTGATTTTGTCTCGGAAATAGATTCTTTTCTATTTAGTACCTCTCTAGACACCCTGTTACGTAAAGTAAGAAGGTAAAATAGAATAAGCAAGATGGAGGTGGATGGATGTGCCACGGAATTTTTCATTTCTACTAAACTTCTGAATCATGGAGCACAGCAAAAATCGACAATAATCACGTAGCAATAAAATAAATTTTTTTTGGACATAACGCGGTATCTTTAATGCTGAAGTTGCAGCTTTGTGATGCACAATTCTCCGAAATTACCACCGAGTTTAGCCTAGATTTAACAGTATCTGAAATATTCTACAGAAGCAGTTACGATACAGGGTCCTAACGCCATGTCAATTAAACGGCCAGAGAAAGGCCATTTGGAGTACAATGAAATAAGGTACCACACCTAAACACCCCCCTTTTTTCTTTGCTTTCAACGGAAGGTTTCAACACTTGACAGAATTGTCCAAATGGAAGGACCTCGACCGGTATATGACGACAATAAACGATCCTGTAACAACTTAAAGAACGTGTTGTCAATATTTATTAAAAATATTATCAACTTGAACAAATAGTCCTTGCCCTGATAGAATTTTGAACGTTACAGAAGAGATTATCAAAGGCTAACTTGAAATGAATAAAAAGAAAGAAAAACATTTTGTAGCACCCTTTAACTCTATTTGTTTTGTGATCACAATCACGTGGGTACTTACATGCTCGCCAAGAATCAGGGTGTTTGAATGGAAAGGCTAGGCCATTGTCAATGGCAGCGATGTTGATTTTAGGAACAGCAACGACATTCCAGTCTTCTGAATGTTTCTCGGAGTCGTTCGGATCCTAAAAAGTGAAAATATCGTTTACCAACTTAAGCTTGAATTCGGCTTGAGATATAAAGTTGTTAAACTACCAACAGAAAGCTGAGATTGATTAAAAAACGTTTTGAAAAATGTGCTTTTAAAGTGAATCAATTAAATAAAAGTGAAAAAATGAGACAGAGACTTTATTTACACTTTGATATTTTTCAAATCACGTTCTCAATAGAAGAGATAAAACTTAAACTTCACAACACTTCTAATTGTGATCATTTTTACCGTGGAGTTTGTGGATCCCTTCAATTCATGTAATCATATCAAAATTGCTAAGTTCATTTCGCTTGTACAAAATTTTGGTTTTCGACATCCAAGTTTCTTTTTCTTACTTATTACCAATATTTAATTATTTTTGTTGTGGGGCGATAAGAAATAATTTTTCAAATCATAATGCTGCCAAAATTGATGTTTCTTTTGTAAATGTAAATTCAATCCGCTGTAGAAGTTTGCCTAGGGAAGATTTCGGCCTAGGTGCTTTATAAAATGGATTCAAATCAATGGCGGGCTTGAAAAGGCTGTCTGTGTTCCCTGTTACTGACACAGGATTTGTCAAAAACAGAAACCTTCGTGGTCGCTATGAGAAATGCCCAACATAACTAAAAAACTCCAGCAAACAAGCGTGCTTTGGTTACCCGCCTCAGAAAATTCAGCGTTTCATATAACTGCATAACAGAAGCATATTTATCCTGGCAATTTTTCATATTCGTGTCCTAATGCAATACCAAAGTTATAGTTATAATGTTATCTATCATTCAGAAACCTGGCAACTTGGGAAAAATTTGTGTTGTTCGATTATGTTCTTGGTATCATTTAAGCAAAAAAGCAGAAATAATTTCAACCAACAATCACATAAAACAGAAAACATTGAATGGATAAATGTGACAATAACGTTTTGTATGAATGCAAAGGCATTTAAACAGGGCATCTTTAGCACCAATGTTCAAATGATGAAATATACGATCTTGAAATTCTATAGTACCAAAGGTAAATCTCATTGCTTGTCGTAATATCCAAACAAATTATTATTTGCTCTGCCAAATGTATTTCTGACTACAGAAAGCTTTCACCGAGCATATGGTTTTTGTGTACGTTCGATACTTTTTTCCAATCTCTTGGAATTATTACCACTGATATAAGGTAATTATCTGGAAATTATTGTCGTCAAACTATTTTGCTTTCTACGTTTCTGAAAGATCAAGATTTACCAGGAACCTTGACTCCATGCAAAATTATTCGGAAACCTAGAAATTGGATTAATGAATACCATATAACTTTGCTAATTGAACTTCAGCTTAATTTTCGAAAAACCATTACGAATTTCACAATGAGTGTTGGCTTAAAACGTTGGGAGCATAAAATTCACGGTCATGAAAAAAATCGAGATTAAAACAAAGGTGAAGCTATGAAGCATCATTGGGCACTCTGTTCTATTCAAATCGAAGCAGGTTTTGTCATCCAAGCATCGAAGCCTGTTGATCGTTTTTCTGGACTCTGTAAACAAAGCTAACAAATAAATAAAATACAATCACAATAAATAAAATGCGATAAACGTACGAGTACCTGGCAGTCTGATTGGTCACATTCTATGCACGTGGTTCTTTCAACAACCGGCGTATTTTCGTATTTTATTAACCAATTATCATTGCCTCTATCTATGGTTCAAATAAAAACATGTTATGATATCAACATAGTAATTGGTTTCACAGACGAATTGATACGATTCTGGTTAAGTAACATAAGTAATATAAACGATTCAGCTAGCTCATTAAATTTTCAAGCTTTACGTGTCTTAAGGATTTAAAATGCCTTACTACAAGTCAAGGAAATACCTAAATACGATCAAAAGATATAAAAGAAGGTAAGTCATGCTTAGTCTGCACGGTAGACCCAAGTTCTCATTGGAGAGTACTCTAAGGCGTGCCCTATAGAAAGCGAACCAACGATAGCCAATCAAACACGGACTTGCGATTTGCAAGTGATCAGTTCGCGACATGAAAAATAGCCTGTTTATGAAATGATGCATATTATTCTAAATAAAAGCAACCAAACTCCAAATGTTATGATTTGTCTATGACAAAAAAGAAAACGATCAAACCAATGTTGTTATGTTTTTAGAAAAAATCATAAAAGACAAGGACTGAAAAATATTTTGAGCAGTAAAGACAATAGCACCCTTACCTGTATTTCTTATAACATAATCAAGAACAACTAATTTTTGAAAAAGAAATTGGAACTCCTTCATCGTTTCTTCTGGTGGAGATTCAATTTCGAAGGTGCGTAGATAAAATTCAGCATCTTTATAACCCTCAACAAAAAGCTGGAAAGAACCAATCTAAAACGAAATTGAGCGCATGAAAGACAGCATGATTTTATATCATTACTTTCAAACACCAAAGAAAGAAGTTTTAGTTTATAAGCATGAAACACTGCGCATTATACTTTATTAAAATAGTCGTCGTCCAAAACTTGAAAATTTTATTTAGGCCGAATACCGGATTGTTGCATGGCAATACAAGAACTAAACATGGTTAACAAGAATAGGTAAAACGACAAGGAACAACCGAATATCAAGAAAAACGATTTGAAAAACAAATAAATTCAAAGTTAGCTATGAATGCGCCTTGGCATACAGGTTCCATGTCTGTTACTACAATGAAGCGACATTAGCTGCCATTAACTCTGGTTTCTAAAGTTTGGTTTTCAAAAAATATTTTATTATGCAACTTTATTGCATAGAGAAAAGAATAATTCTTCACGGCAATTGTAGAATGAAATATACTCAAATTAAACAAAACTGGTACAAAAATTAACAATAAAAAACAGGCAATGATGAGCATGAGCGGGTAAAATAATTTCTTACTTCCTTTTCTAAATGAATTATTTCATTTTATGATTTCCCACATATATGGTCTTTTTGCTCAGATTAACTCTTATGACAAGTTGTTCACTCACCTTAGGAGGCAGTCCAGCCCTTACGTGTTTACCAATTGAATCGGGAAATCGTTCTGTTGCAAACTTTTTTGATCTTGCTTTTGCTTTGTCTATTGCAGTGTAATTGAAAGTTTCACTAACAAGACTGACAACCTAGAGACAAAAAAATTTAAATTATGTACTTTAGCCAGCAATATAAGCAAGTTGCGAACAAAGTTAATCAAACAGCCAAGGCTTTATTAGACACTTTGTGTCTAGATTATGTCTAGGACGGTCAGCGCAGGTAAATTTTAACATGTAGGGGGAGCTGAGAGCGGAGCCTTCTATCATAAAACAAACCCAACTCTCATTCCACTGATAATATGAGCTTTTTTATCATTTTGATTTATTTCCTATTAGAAATGTATTTTTCTTACTTAAGAGCCAAAAAGTGATGAAGTATCAAATAATTCCTTTTTAAAATTGGCAATATTTTACCTTGCAGAAATATAGCAAGAGAATGACTTAGAGTTCACTAAGGATTTCTGTAATTTTTAGTCTGTTTAAAATGTTTAAATCCAAAAAAAATTACAGTTTACGGATGGGTAATGAGCTTATTCTGCTATATCTTGATCAATATTGGTTAGGTTCGACCATTCTATCATTTGCAGGATTGTTCCATCATGTCCTCTTTCACGTCCTGGTTGCTTCTCCCGCGTACTGTTAGGCCGCATAATAAACGACCCTTTTGTTATTTCCTACTTATAGTAAAATTGTTGCTTTTTATATACACTTAACTGAAGATGACCCTAGCTAGTGTCAGAAAATTAAACATTGTGAAGCAACTCGTGGAAACGAGCACAGTCTGTTGCTTCCAAAAGTGAAATCTGAAGCAGGACGGAAAAGGTTTGCCTTCCAGGGTGCCAAAATATTCAATAGAATATTTGACTTTTAACATTTTCTTCAGACCTAATCATTGTATGTTTCTTTTATAAATCATATTGTAAACATATTTGAAAAACATATTTAGACTATTGTAAAACATTTTATTGTAAAATTATATAAAATAATCATTGTGAATTATTTTAGGAAAACTTTTTAATAATGTCGATCCTTGATTACTGATAAGTTGTCAATTGGATAAAAGACTTATGTTGAAAAAATATAAATGTCTCTCTTTTTCGTCATGTTAATCATCTGCACCATTTCAAAATGTTTTTTCAAATTGCATAAACAAATTTTAAATATAGATTTTTATGATTTCATCACTTCTAAAATGATTGCGGATCCATCTAATAGGTGAGTGTGATGGCTAATACTAAAAGGAGCAATGAATTGAAAAGCAATGAAAATTTGATGAAAATGGCCGCTTTTGGAATCTTAATATGGCGTTTTATTTTTGAGTTACTTGGAATTTCCAGTTGAAGATGATGACGTCATTTTGTTTGCAAAAAGCTCTCAACACAAAAGAAAATGGAAGTATATCTTAAAAAACAGGCAATCAAAGGATATTCAAAGTTATTCAAAGTTATTCAAAGCAACCTGTTGGATAGCTCCTGGCAATTGCTGTCCTATTAACTGACTGCTTTGAATTATGTTTTGAAAAAAAAACAATTATTATCAATTTTATGAACTGTACTGATACTTTCATAAACAGATTGCAACCAAAATGATGCTGTCACAAAAAACTTAAATATTGAATAACGAAAATATGTGCAAAAATCTTGTCAAAATTTTTTTTGATGCTGCAGACCTTTAGATTCATGAAATAAAAATTTTTAATTCATTGCTCTTTTAGAAAAAATTTATATAATATTTATATATGTGTTTGGGCAACAACGGCCGTGTTTCTTTCAACCTAAAGCTGCGAGACATCACCCCCAATATATTGAAAAATATATCATAAATCATTCACAATGATTATGTCTTGCAACAAGTATATAATTCAATATATTATAAACTTATTTCAATTGAGACCCCTGATCATTGAAAAAGACAGACAAATGTAAAATATCAATAATTTTAGGCCTACAAAGGAATAACATGCAAGAAGCTCATAAATGACAATTATGTCCAGACCAATTAAATACCCAAGACAATCCTGAAAGGAAAACCAATTCATCTTTATCACATGAAAAAGCCATCAAAATGGCAGCATTAGAATAAACTGATTGGGAGTGCAGCACCTAGGACCTGTTTGTTCAATTGCTTTATGCATTTTTTTACTGTTTTTCACAATAAAGTGATTAATCAGAGATCTGCAAACAGCAGGTAAACTTGTTTACAATTTTCACAACTGCTACAGGTACCTGTTGTTTGATTCAGACGACAACTGAAAACAAGGAAATCTGTTCTGATACCTTTATACATTATATAAAGGTTAAAGAGTTGCCTGCTTCATAAGCATATCTCAGACACATATGTCAGACATCTTTCTTTGTACCCTATTCACTAGTTTTAGGAATCACAAAAATACACAGGAAAAAGTATATTTGTTGGAATGTTTGAATCAACATACTTACTTTGAAACCTATTTAATACTTTCAAGTTCAGTAAAAAGAAGTCCTAGCAAGGAAATACAAACCACCCAAAATCCAAAACAATTGCAAACAAGAAAATTATCTGCCAAAGGGTTTATTATTATAGCCAAAAGGGATTACAATTAAATAACTGCAAATAGTTTACTTGTTACTTCACAAAAAATATCTTGAAAACATGCAATTGATTGCACTTTGATCTAAATACAGTTGAACCCGCATTAGACTACCTGGACCAAAAAATGTAGTTTGACCCATGCCAATTCTGACTTATAGGTACGTCGCATGTTTTCAACTTATGCAACATTTGAAAAATCGTAAATCCTAAACTTTGCCTCTTTGTTATTCAAACAGAGTTTTTGAATGGAATATTTAGATATATGTGGTTTAGTAAAATTTTGCACAGTAAATCAAACAATATTCAAGGAGGTAAAACATGATTGCTAGAATGATAAAATTATCATGTCACTGGTATTCTGAGCCAATGATTGATGAGAACCTGTGTGTTATGTGACAAATTGTATTTAGGTAACTTGGTACCTTTGTTATGGTTGTCAAACTCAATGGTACCAAATTACATAAATATGATAAAATCATCACTTCTCTAGATACAATAGCTTCAAAAATTACCCGTGTTTTTGGAACAATATTCAATTCAAGCTTTTCATCAACCAAACTTGCACCAGCTTCTGATAAATACCCTTGATTTGGAACCAGACAGCTTCTTCCAAAACAGCAAGGACAGCAAGTCTTATGCATCCACTTTGTCCACTTGGGATTCAAATGTCCATATGGTTCCTCATTTTTTGGTTTGAAAACACCAATATTTCTCTAAGACATGTAGAAAATTGCAAATTAAACTTCTGGGTATAATTCAATAACTATTTCATTAACTTGATTTAATTATTTACTATGCAAATAATAAAATAAAATTGTAATGAATTCTTTATGTAGGGTATAAGCTAGCAAGTAGCAGAACATCTTTCTCTAAAGACACATGACATGTTTCAAAATCAATGTCGGTTCTTGCATGTTTATTTTTTGTTTACATCAATGGAAGCAGTGTGATATCATGCAAATGGTTAGAAAATAAGATGGACATGAAAATTGACAACCACCCCTTTCCTTTGTATAGTATGTATCTAATGATAGTTGATATGCATTTTGGCTCATCTTCGTACAGGTCTGCCTATTTTTGAGAAAATGTGGTGTAAAATGAAATACAACAAGTGTTACATTTGTGAATTTCATTGAAGTGATGTAATGTGATTTACACATTAAACATTTGCAATATCCGTAAATCTATTGAAACAAAATCAGAACCATTATATCAACATTTACATACCACCAAACCATTTACAAACCATTATAAGTTTACATAAGCTGCAAATAATCAAACCCAGTTATCAAATTTCAAATAGAAATCAACATATGTAACTAAATAAACAATATGTCAATGCTACATATTTACTGTTAATTTACACATGATAGATGTTTGAAATTTGAAAGGAGACAGGAAAGAAATTTAAATTTAGTTTCAGTTTTGTTAATTTTAGTTTCAGTTTCATTTTAAAAATCAGTTTCACAACAATAATTAACAGAGATGATACAGGTAATAAGATTATAAAATATGAAAGATAGAAAATTATTTTAAATAATTACAGAAAATTGGTAGACATTTGAATGGAGGGTAATTTGTTAAAGAGCTGGGGCTCTCTAATAGATAAACTAATTGAGGAGAGAGAACCCCTTATAAACAGATCATACTGTGTTATTCGGTCAGAGATTTTTAATTGGAGTCGACTGGTTTTACTAATAGACTGATTACTGTAAAAGTAATCTGCTTGACTGAGTGTCAAGTTTATTTACTTTGAAACTGGAAGCTAAACTTTTTCCATACAATTTTGAAGCTATTATTATGCCTTTTAAGTTGATTTTTACAGCAAAATTCTTTTTTGAACTGGGACTACAAACCATCATCTTAAATCATGGTAAGAGTTGGCAGTCTAAGCTACATTAAATCTGGTTGTTAAAGAAATATTTCCAGTCTTTTTGACTTGACGAAAGTGAAAGCTCTAAGATTTTCAGTTGCTGTCATATTGCATACAAAACTGTAAATATTGATTCAATTTCAAATCTGTTTATGTTAATTTTGCACACTCAAATTTTGCAAGGATTATTCTTCAGACAGGATAAAAGAGTAATTAAACGAGTAATACATTATCATGATGGCTCATCAGATTTCTATCTGATCCACTCAGGCTTCTATGGTAACTTGCTTATCAGTTTGGTTTGATATGGTTCTACTCAGTCTGTTTTAACTCTCTACATACTGTTTGTATGTTTCCTAAGGTAGAAAATTAAAAACGAAAAATGAAGAAAACTGACAAGAGGGTGCAGAAAACTAAAAATTATACATAATATATACATATTAATATTTATCAGGGTAGGCCAATACTGTAAACTAACAAAAGAGCACCCATGGATTAATATGTGTTATTAAATTTAGTAACATTACTAATCCAATTTTTAGATTAGTCAATTATAAATCAGAAATTTGAGAAGAGTTTGCATGTGGTGTAAGCAGAACAAAATCAAGTCCTACATAAAATTGCCATTAGATTCTTTAAAAGTCGCATTACACACATTACTTGAGTTGGCACTTTATGATGGGATAATGAAAGCAAAGTATCTAAAGAGTGGTTCTGAGTGTATATTTGTCGCCACCTTCTAGCTATCGATGTCGACAAGTGACCGGGGTGCGTGCGTGCCTATCATGCAAAATCGGATACACCCATTTCTTAGATGAATGGGGGTAGGGTAGACAATCCTCTGGGGGTGCAGCATTTAAAAATTAAAATCTCTTAATAATTTAACATACCTTGGATTTGTTTTTAACAAAATAACTGCCACTGCTGCCTTGATAAATCCTTTCGGGTAAGACTCCCTGATAAATCGCTTCTTCAGCGGCCCGATAAACAGTCCTGAATTCAGGGTCGTCCAGAGCAGGTTGATGGTGAATATGGTCTGAATCACTGTCCATAGTCCGGTTAAGTAATGGGCTTTGCTCACTACAGCCTGGACTATAACTGTTTACAGTGTCCAGCTTGGCTTCTATTTGAGTCGAAGTTCGTTTATTATCGGGGTAAGAGGCAAGAAGGTCTTCCTCTTCAACAAAGCTTACCAGTCGATTCTCGGCTCGTAACTTCGGCTTTGGCATTTGTTCCCTTGAGTGCACCTCCTAATCGGTGACCAGAAGTATTGTTAAATTTTCGGAAAAGTTACTATTGTTTAAAACCATAAGATGATGACAAGGACAAACAGAACAATAACATACAAGCCTAACAACGTTCACCACGAACAAGCAAAGTTATTTCTTTTACAGGATGACGTACTTAGAGAAACATGTTGGCACGTGACAAGATCGTAAACTCGTTCTCGGCTTTCAAAACAGAGGCTACAATCCCGGACAAAAATAGAGTTCTAAAGTGATGACGTCACAAAAATCTATTTTTAGAATTGTTTAATTTGGATCTCAAAAACTGAAAGAGCATCATGAAATACCTTTAAATGTGCAAAATCAGACAAGTGTATTACGAAATGGCAGAGATGTGGCCACATGTTTATTGGTTCTCTCCCCATCAAACCTCTTTATTTTGGTCTCTGTTCATAACTTTATGATCAGAGCCAAATTAACAGTGATTCGCTAGCAAAAATCAAATCTTTCATTAGCCATATCTCAACCGATTTTAGACATATTTGGCCAATTTTGCGTATTTGAAAGTATTTCATTACGATCTTTTACGCTATTGGTTAAAATTCAAAAATTCTAAAAATAGGTTTTTGATGACGTCACACTTTAGAACTCTATAGGTGAGACCTTTAGAAAAATGTTTATGTTTACTCTTTCCATTGAAAAGTAACCCCCCCCCCCCTCTGTTCAATGTTGAATGCATGTTTTGGAGGCACAAATTATAGAACTACTAACCCAACATTGATTAGATAGGAAAGGGGGATTCGAGTTTACAGAGGCAACGTAAAAACAAAAGTGAAATATTAGCATTTTGTCTCATAAATTTTGTCCGGAATGTAGGTTTTCAGAACTGAAAATAGCTGAAAAATGTTTGTGAGTATTTTGCAACATCCATTTTCACCAGGCGAAATGTTTCCATTTTATAAACAGAAGAGTAGCAAAGCATACTAAAAACCTACCAACATCGTGCTAAAGACTTTATACCGAAATTCCACTGAGAAACGGCCATGTTCTTAGCAAAATTTCTTAATTACTTCGATACACAAAGCAAGCCGAGGAGCAAGCTTCTATAGGTATGGAGACTTTTCAATCTTTTTTTTATTGTGAAGATTTAGAATTTGTGTGACCATTTTAGCTGAATTTCCTATAAATTACAGTTTGATTAGAGAAATTAGGCAACGTTCGAAATGAGATAGGGTTTCGCATTTGCGATCAGCAGTCAACTATGTACAAAATCTTTAACTTTTTCAGTTATTGTTGGATTTACAACTTATTTGTCTTCTCAGATTCCCTTTCTCACCCGAGATCAGATGCATAGTTTTTCAGTTCTAGATAACGAATTGATTAAGGCGATTTTATCAACTGATAATCGAGCGAGGTTTTCCATTCACACTGCTACAGACCCCACTAATTAATTTTTTTGTTAACATAAGCACCACTATTTAATTTGCAAAAAAAGAAGGAAGACGCCCCAACAATGCTACAATTTCGAATCAGTAATTTCAATTTACAAGACATTATATACAAAACCAATGATTAATAAACTAACTGTATTTCTTAAAGCCTTGATTCATCTTCTCATGTTTGTAAATTACTTATAATACGGCTATTTCCTGTTCTTCCTGAATGCAATTTAGCGGCTCTTTCGCGAGTTTTTTCAAGCTCCGACCAACGCAGCTCTTCCAGGTTTTTCTACAAAAAATTATATCAATCTAAATCAGACCCCAATGAAAAGAAAAAAAAAAGAAATGTACTCTAAATTGAAATTATCTTGCCATCAACCGAACAAATCTAAGTTATACGAAGACACTATTTCTTATGAAAAAATTTTTTATTTCTTGGAAAAGTCGAAAGGAACAGGTATTTTATTTTTACGTCAACAAGTTGTGTGTAAAATATTGTTTACAAAAACCATACTTTTTAGTATACGCTTCTTTCGAAAGAAATAAGTCGTTCGGTGCTGACTGCAAAGCTTCAAGTAATTCTGATTCATAAAAAGAAATTCATGTACAAGGAAATTTAAAACTTTACACGCTTTTATGTACTCTATAATATATAGTTTCGTCTTATATATCATTTTCATCAAGTTGGAAACATTTGCAGCAATCAGAGACATAAAATGCTTCTATTTACCTTTTCTTTCAAGAGTTCTTTCTGTCTCGTACTTCGCACGGGTCTAGTTCTTTGGTTCTGGCTTTCTCTTTGTCTTTCTGTAGAATAAAAACATGAGATTCGATGATCAGATTTAATCTGCTACTGATTTAATCAAAAACACAAATCATCCTTCCTTGGGGCAGAATTTTCTTTTTTCATATTTTGTTATCTTAACATTGTAATCTTAGATTGGAAATAACTTTGCCAATTCTGTAGGATAATTATCGAGTAAAGCAACATCTTTGAAAGCGGGGATCCGAAAAGCTGGTGCTCAAGTATTCCTTAGAAATCAGTTCCTCGAAAATTTCTGATGAAAAAGCAACATTTTGTAAAGACACAAACGTAAAATAAAAATTGCAACAGTATGAGCGTAAAATACAAAACAGTTGCACGGTACCAAGACTGCAAATTGGAACAATGCTGTTTAAGGTAGATATATTAAATTTCATGAACCTGTTCTTTTTTCCAAGAGCCTCTGCTGAAGCTCAAGGACTTTTTCATCTTTCAGCTCTCTTTGCTTTTGTCGCTTCCTTTCTTCCTCCCTAGATTAAGAGTGAACTTGATATTTCACAACCAAAAACAAGTAAGATGAAGAACCTATTTCCTAGAAATATAGAACTTGAAAATGGCTTTGAAAAAAGCAAACATTTAGTAAACTAAAGCTTTTCGTCTGACACTCTTCAGAGTTTAAAACGTCAGAACATAGATCGAAAACTCTACGCTAGGAAATATATATACCCAGTTGTGGATCGAGATAGGCCAATCAGAAACACGAGCACATGACTGTTGAGGTTGACCGTTTTCAACTCTGAAGAGTGTCAGACGAAAAGCTTTAGTTTACTAAATGTGTGCTTTTTTCAAAGCCATTTTCAACCGTTTTGTACCACCAAAAGATTGTAAACATAGAACTCTAGTACAAATGAACCTATCATTGCAAAAAAAATAGCAAAATAAAAACAAACCCGGCCCTAGTACTAAACATCTTAGTGCATTCATTCATTCAAAACTTAAAAACTTTTTCAAAGATCGATGACAAGGGCAATAAAAACCTTCCAACAATAAATGAGATTACAAGTTAACCTTGTTCTTTTGTTTTCACAAGAGATAAGCTTTCGCAACATTTCACTTTTTTCCTAGCACAGGGACAAAAGTTTCGAAATGTAGCCTCTTATTCCCATATGGCAAGAAGTAAGAACAAGTTAGTAATCATAGTTTGCAGTCAACGTACCTCTTCGCATTTTCTTTTTCTTTTTCTGCTCGTCTTTGAGCTATACTTTCAAGAGTATCCATAAGAAATTGATCTTTGTCCTGAAACAAAGAATATTATTCTCAACGTTTTAACATGATAAGGATTCAAACACGATAAGGATGAGAAAGATAGTTGGTTCCATTCTATCTCTGTTTTATAACTTGTAGTTTCCTCAGTCCAAATAAACTTCTTTTCAGAGGGTAGGGGCCTGTATAATATCCACTGAAGACAGAACTAACATTGAGCCATTGAATGAATTAAGGATACGCTCACACTGCTCCATATTCGTTTCGCTCCATTTTCGTTGGTGAAAACGCTGTCCGTTCACACTTACCCGTTTTCAAATGAATACGACTCAAATACGGTCAGTGTGCACACTGCTCCAACAAAAACGCTGTTGGTGGCCTCACTTTCGAAAAGAGGCGTTCACGAATCCTCAACAAATTGGCGTCATTAGAATGAAATTAAATAAAAGCAAATCGTGAAAAAATTTGTTGTAACAGCTACCAGTCCATTGTGAATTCTCAATTTCAAAATTTTTTGGATTTAGTGTGCTAGAAAGCACGTATTTTGCTGCCTTTGTTAGCGTATTCAAATTTCTCCGTTTTTGGTGTTCACACTGAAAACGGAGTGTATCCAATACGTATTCGAAAGTATCCGTTTTCATTAGCGTTTTTAAACGAGTCCGTTCTCATAGCAGTGAACGCAAAACGAAGGCAAAAACGGATTAGTTTGACTTCGTTTATATTTGAAAACGGAGTAGTGTGAACGGGCCCTAATTCTGCTTTTGAAAGTAGCATGAAGATTAAGTTTTAAAACATCATGGTTGGCAATATCGTTTACATAGACAATCCAACACAAATACTGTTTGAGGGTTTTATTGACATCATTATTATTTTAAGCATAATTTTAAGCTGTTTATGTAAAGAAATACAGCTTTGGACTTTTAGAAAAAAGCGGCTACAGAAGTACTATTATGATCACATGATATAAAATGTAGAGAAAATCACGTACTACTTTCGCTTGAATAATTTCCTGTCTTTTCTTTTCCTCTTCCTCCTTCTCAGCGACTTTTAGCAACGATAACCTTTCCTTTAACTGCAAAGAAAAAAATTTATCTAATTAAACTCTTTTCAAAAGTATCTAAAAATCGTCGATGTGTGGAAACTTTAAATTATGAGATAATTCAGATTACCATATATATTTAAAACAATTTACCGTGGGATTTCATGACTCTCATTTTTCTCATTATCTAAGCCATCACAAACAATTATTTTCGTGCAAATTTAGCAAAACATTATGCGAAAAACGTTTAACGATGAAGGTGTTCCAAAACAATGGTTATGAGAGTGATGACTTTGAGGCTAAACGAATAAACATAATATGATAAAAAAACTAATAAAAATACTTTTTAGGAAAATTCACTCAAAAAATAGAATAGAAAACAGTTTGAAAGTCGCAAATTGAGTCGAGAACAAAGCCGTGAATACCTCTGCAACTGACATCTCACCAAGCAATCCAGCGCCTGAGCTTTCAGTAAGATCAACAAACTAGAAATGAAAACAAGATAACCAGTTATTGTGGCTTACAATGAAACATACAAAGGAACATGAGAAAATTGGGGTATTTATAGACTTGTTAACGAAATTAATTGTTATGATTGATTACAATCTATAAATACTTACTAAGTTACAAGCTTGCAAGAAGTTTTAGACGAGTGAAAAAAATTTGTAGCTAAAAAGTGTTGGAACGAATGAAAGTTGAAATAAGCAATCAATTGTGAAAAAATGAAAAAAATACAAACATTTATGATATGAAGTCAATAAACAAATTAATAGTAAAATAGTATTTGTATATTGAAAATACCTTGAAACGCATCACTGGTACACTTTCAATCGCTCGAATTTTGGCAATAAGTGAAATCTTTTGTCTCATTTCTTCTTCTGCCTAAAATGAAAAAATTTCATAAACCATTAGGAAACAATTAAATATTACAAAGGCAAGGTTGAAATGTAACAAAAATAATTCAATGTGTAATTGAAAACCCTAGTTATGTATTTGACAAATCAATACGATATTATTTGTGTACCACAAGACCAATTGATGATAGCAATCTTTATGCAATAGAAACATGCTAAAAAACGAGGTACAGCATACATATAAGAGCTGATGGCAGGGAAATAGTCTGCAGGAGTCCACACAAATTTCTGAATACTAGAGCATTCAAATGAGGCGAGTATCTGACTTTCAATTTTATCTTTTCCCCAATCTAATCATTACTCTTCCTCGCAAAATCTTTCTTTTACTCTCCCTGTCGAAACATATCACTAAGTTATTTCCTCTAAAACTTTTCCTTAAACTGAACTAGGCTTTTATTTTAAAGAAAAGATTTATTCTAGGATTTTAACACAAAAATTGATGATTCTTATGCTTTGCAAATATGTTCTTTGTTCTGTGAAAGTTCCTCGCAGACACTTACCCTTCCCAAATCTGTTATCACGATACAGGACAATAATAAAACATTTTTGCCCTTTTTCAGCACTAATCATTTCTTAAGCCACATGACAATATGCTAACAAGCTTCGACCAAAGATTTACATTCTTTGAGAATTCCAACAAACCTCTTCTAGTGCTGCTTTCATGAGCGCCTGGCTCTCCTTGTTTACCTCTTGTACTGTAAAATTTGGAATATATATCAATTAGTTGAATATACTCCAAAGAATTACTTCCTAAATTTAAGATATCAAATAAAGTAGAAAATAAATAACAGCAAAAAGAAAAAAGTTTAGATGATTCGTTATCAAGTGAAGACAGAGTATTAGAGTAAATAGAGATTAGAGGAAAGCTTAAACTAATCAACTTTATAAAAAAACTCACCAATTTTCTTTTTATATTCTTTCAACTTAATTTTAGCTTCTTTGGTTTTTTCGGCATCATCCATTATTTGTTGAACAAGATTTCTAGAACGAGTAAAATGATGTTAATCAGAGTGCTTTTCAAATGGCTTTTACATTCTTTGTTGATTAATTGCATCAATTTGATGACTCGGAAACAAAGATATCACATGATAATAGCTATGAGTACACAGTTATGGTACGAGTAAATATCCCAGCTTAGTATGGCATGCTGTAATTTATCTCCACCCTACACCTGGTGCCATGTTGATTATTTGAGTAAAGATATTTTGACAGTCTATACCAGTAACAATTTTTGCGTACTTACTAGGTTATTGTTGTACCAGGAAGAGCAGAAACTTAGAATAAAAAGTTCTGTGTTGGTATCTCATCAATATTGGTCAGGAGTTTACATTTCAACTATTGTGGCAATTGCTGCTATATCAGAATCCTGCTTTCAAATTTTGTTATGTATCAACACACCAAAAAAATATTATCGTTTGCTAATTATGTGTTTTACTGTTTACTGGTCTGTTATAAGTGCTTGATGCCGCGTAGGTAGAGACATCCTTCAAAATGGCTTTGAAAAAAGCAAACATTTAGCAAACTAAAGCTTTTCGTCTGACGCTCTTCAGAGTTTAAAACGGTCAACCTCAACAGTCATGTGCTCGTGTTTCTGATTGGCCTATCTCGATCCACAACTGGGTATATATATTTCCTAGCGTAGAATTTTCGATCTATGTTCTGAGGTTTTAAACTCTGAAGAGTGTCAGACGAAAAGCTTTAGTTTTGCTTTTTTCAAAGCCATTTTCAAGTTCTATGTTTCTAGGAACTAAAAGACATCCTTTAGTTGCACCCATGTGTTTCATGCTTAAGGCGATCATCAGACAGAAGCTCCTAATATTTTCCTAATAACTTGACTAAACTCGACACTCGGTGTTGCGGCTTAGAACCGTCCTGTTCTGTGCACCAAGCAGTGAACTAACAAACCATGCATCTATAAACACTTCAAAATGGTAACGCAACCATTACAGCCCCGTTAAAAGCTGCATGAAAAGCTAATAGCTTGGCAAAGTAATTATACCTCATTTCATTATCTTTTTTGAGTTTTTCTTGCAAATATTCATCCATCATCTCCTTTGTCTGAAAATTGAAGATATCAAGAAAACATTAACTTCCAAACTTACTCTTTTCTGGTAGCTAGTATTAATTGAAAACATAAAAACTATATACGTAATGGTACCATTAAATAAGGTGCTAAGCTAGAGGTAAAACTTCAAGTAATAACTTCGAGTAATAAGGTTACTTCAGATCCTAAACAAATCACTTCGTACAAGGGCTTTATTCTGGGCATTCATATAAAACTGATAATACTGAAAAATCAGTTTAATATTGTCAACAACCGAGTTTAAATTTCGATCATTATCAAATGACTAACAACTCATTTTCAACGAAGAAACCATAAAAATTGAATTAATTATCATTGATTGAAAGTCTAATATTAAGCCAAAAATGTTTAATATTGACAGATAAAGAGCCTTATACTGAGTTAAGAAGGTTAAGAATATTAAGTGAAGAGGTTTAGAATATTAGATTATAAAATTGGGAATATAAGATAAAAAAACCGAATAGTATTAAGTAAAGAAGCTATGGTTATGAAGTGAAGAAGATTCAAATGTAAAGGTGAAGAGGTTTTTTATATTAGATAAAAAAATTGAGAAAATTAGGTGAAGAAATTACAAATATTATGTGATGAAGTTTTATTTGAATATTAAATGAAGGAACTACGAATAGTAGATGAAGAAATTACGAATATTAGATGAAAATATTACGAATATGAGAACACACGAAAATTAGGCGAAGAGGTTTAAAATATTAGGTGAAGAAAACCTGCATATTTCGTATGAGAACTCTGTGTATCGAAATCTTGAATATCAGAATTACCAAGCTCTAAATACTTAATATAAAAGCTCTAAGTATTGTTTGAAGGAGTCCATTACCTCTTTCTTAATTTCTGAAACTCTCTGTTTGTTCTCCTTAATCAAGTTCTGGCGGGCAAGTATAGCATCTTCGAAGCTGATTTTACCTGCCTATAGACAACACAAGCAAAAGTGAAAATTTAGAATAATGGATATAGCATTGACAAAAAATATCATGATGTCGCAAGTTATGAGATTTGTATGACTGTTTAATGATTTGTACGTGTCACAAGTTTCTATCGCTAGAGGCAAACAGCTTTGATCTAGACTGCAAATATTCAAAAATATTCCCTCTCCATTTTGATGCATTTGGCATGAAATCAAACTATTTAATGCAATTCAAAAATATACAAAATAGGATTGTGGTGCAAAGATAAAGCATTGCCAAAGAAAACACGACATTCTGTCTAGATGAATAGAAAACGGACGAAGATAAAAATTGAACAAAGTCATTGTATGAAATTAGCAACGAGGTTTGAGGCTTACAAGACGTCGGCGTTCGATTTCAGCAAGCTGCTCTTCGAGGTCCCGCTAAAAAAGAGATAGATATAATTAAAAAGTGAAAATCAACGCTGGACAAATTGCACAATTTTGAGAGCCATTTATATGTTGATTTTGTAAGGTTTTTGGTCGATTCTGAGGGGCATAATATCTGGAAATTCCGATACCACAAAATTAGAAGGAAGGATCTCTTTTCTCATTTATTAACATGGCATCAACTGCAGCCCTTTGCACAAACTGCGGGATCCAGTACGGGTATTCAGTTATTAAGCCTTACTCGTTCACTTCTCTACAGTACAATTTTTAGGAAAATGCCTGATTGATCACAGCCAAGGGAAAAAAGGGAGGGAAAGGGTAGGAGGGAAAAAATTCTATATCGAAATGTTTGGAAGAATTAGCACCATTATCCTCGATGTGTAGTTTCAGCCTAGCTTTTTCTACTTTTCATTACTTTGGCAAAAAGGCAGCAGGGGCTGATGTTGACGATGAGCTAAAGGCAAGATTGCAAGAAAGTCAGTAAAAGATTAGTGAGAAGAAGATCTTATACTTTGTTGGAGACAATGATTAATGGATTTCCTAGAAAGTGAGATAAAAGAGTTGGTTGTGAGGAAAATTAATGATTTGTTTGCTTTTAGCATGATATCTTTAGGCGGCTTGATGTTTCTTGCTCTTTATTCTGATGGGTCATAATTAGCAATATTGATTTAGAGATCAAATTAGATGGTATACTTACTCCAAACTTCTGTGATTAGAAAAGTATTTTTAAAAAAAGCAATGGAAAAATAACAATTCAGGTGACGTTGGAGCATTTCTGTTGACCCAATTTGGCCAGCAAAGTCGTCAATTATTGAAACTGTTATAAAGAGGTGCAGAAATGTGCAGATAGTAACTTGAGCACAGGCTTTAACTCAAATTTACTTCTCCTATTTTCATGTATAAGACTAATGGTAGAATTTCCTCAGCTTACCTCCTTCATTTCTTGCTGCCATTTCATAAACTCGGAGGCATCTCGTCCGCCCATCGCAAAATTTGTTAACCTACAAAATGAAGAGATTCTATTCAATTTCAAGAAACTAGCGCATTCTGCCATCTGACAATTTTCAAAGGACTCCCTGACACATGGATACTTGTTAGCTCTGTTGAGAGGTATATCAGGGTCTATGGAAAGTGGAAACTGGAGCCTACAAATCTTGAAAAGGAGAAATAGAACAGCGATTGCTATCAATGCATAGAACTCTGCTCTGTGACCAATGCCTGTTGAGTTGGATGAGATATCGATTCACTTCAATTTCTAAGCATATTCAAGTTTTGTAGCTACTGCAGTATCATAACAAGAAGATTAACCCAATGCAGCAACACATGCCAGTAAGATAAATCTTGTCAACATCATCAGTTTGAACACAAATTTTCTTAGAGCTATAAATAGGTGTTCTTTGAGGTTAGGAAGCCAAGACAGAAAAAAAGATTTTCTTAACAAGGATGGAATTAAACTAAAATGTTACTTCTAGGAAACAAGGATCAGTTTGACAAACTTTTACTCCTGTTAAAATATGAATAATTTATCCAATAAGATAAGTTTTAATAACTAATTCCGCATACCTTTTATCAATGTCGTCCTCTTTCTGGTTTATCAAAGCTCCTTCTCGCATAATGGCCGCTGCGTTCAATCGTATTGGGATATTCCCTGTCTAAATTGGATTGCTTTTATTACAATGATTTCAAAATACAAATCAAAAAAGGAGACGAGAATATAAAAAAGAAGACTTTTTTTCATGAACACTAGAGAATTCCGAGCAAAGGAAAGGCAGTCATAAAAACTAAACATTAAGGCATCAGTAGATCTGGTTTCCAAAAGGTTCTAGTAGGAAGAAATACCTTCTAATCCTTCAACTGAGGCAAAATCTACGTCTTATTATGAAAACTACAAATCTGGGCAAATTCTCCAAATAATAGAAAAAGTTTGAATTAGTGAATTGATATTGATGATCAAAAGATGCATTTTAGTTTCTTTGATATATATTAAGAAAACGACGTTTCTTTGTGAGTTATTCAATAAAATCACGTTAAAATTAATAATTGTTTTTGAAAATTCACAGCTATGAATTTGCTGACATATTACTCAAAAAGTTAATAGGTTTCCACGTTAAGGGCTGTAATATCATTTTGGGTAGGCCATCCTCCTCTACATATTCTACAACAAATTCATTCATTTCTGGCGTTACATGGACAAGCTATAGCATACCTGTGATGGTGCTGATCTTGCTTTGTGTCTCGTAAAATCAAGCCTAGAAAATAAGATTATTTTCTTAGAATAAGACAAGACTTAATGGAACTTGAGATCAACAATATCCAAATAATGACGAAACATGCTCTTGTAACAAAAAATTCAAACTGAACGTGCCCCTCGCTCCACAGCCTCTAAAGAGTGAAACGCGAGTCACAAAAATAGAGTATTTATGCAGAGTGGGGTGGAAAAAATCTTATCCTCTCTCCACATTTTATCAATCTTTTCTCCCTTTCAGTTCGGTTAGGAGATTGCCCTTCACTTTTCTTTTTGCCTCCTTAAAGGCTCCGATACCAATGATAAACTGATCAAAGCCTATTTATTTAGCATTCTTAAAGACATACTAAAAAGCTCAAACATAACAAACCACTGTCATATAAAACTGCACTAAAGAGGAATAAATAAATTGGCTACAAAATGAATACACTAAACAGGATGTAAATGTCATCGGAGGTTCATACAACATGGGCAACGAATATACAACATGGGTAAATCAATGACTGTTTCATACAATTATAATTATTCATGAAGCTTTGGAAAATTATATTCGAAATCCTGACAGAAAAATAGCTTGACATTTGCTGGTCAATTCACCACGAGCAAGAGAAAAATGAGAAAATTCGCATTAACTAGGCCTCAGTAAGGGTTTATCAGAACAATGATCATAATTAGTTACCGTATTTCCTCTAATGAATGCCGCCCTCTGATAAACGCCGCCCTGCTTTGAACGCCGCACCTTCGGTCATCTATTTAGAAAAAAGGCCCCCTCTGATAAACGCCGCCCTCTATTGAACACCCTATCTTGAAAAGCGGCGTTCATTAGAAAACATACCAAACAAGAAGTAATGAATCGCTTTTGCGCTTACTATTCGAAAGCTATGAAAGTTTTTATGTCAAAGTGCCAAAGACTTTCCAATTGACATTCCTTGACATTTTCATAGCGTGAACACATCGTTTGTGAACTTTAAAAAATTTTCACACCATCTTTATTATGTGTTATTGGGATTTGTTAAGAAACGATTGGTCAAAGTCTGTCTTTATCTTTTTTCATCGCACTTTTCTTGTCATTTTTCATTTGACAAACTTTTCATTTTATATTGAACGCCGCCCTCTGATAAACGCCGCTCTCTATTGAACGCCGCGCCCAAAATTTGGAGTTCGTAACAAACACCGCGGCGTTCTTTAGAGGAAATACGGTAAGTGAAAATACACAGTGATTGATGAATAAACTAATGAAAGGAACTCGCACTTTGCATTGACTTCTTGGATATGCTTTCGTATCCTTTCTTTTGTCTTTTCAGATTTCTCTGCATTTGCGCAAGAAAATTGGCTCATAGATGCTTCCATCAGTCGTTTCTGGAACAAAAAACCAAGATAAAGACAGAGAAAAAGATTAACGTAAAATGGACCGTCTTAGTTTCAGAGAAAAGGAGGACTCAAAAAAGATCTAGATAAATAAATTTACCCCATTAAGAATTTAGCCGAGGGGCACTCCGTGAAAATGATAAGAACCAGAAGTCATCAGATGCTAGAAATACTGAAAGCGGATTTCTACTAATGAAGAAATATTCACGTTTTCAATGTGACGAAAAGAAGGAAAGAAAAACTTTAATTTTTCTTCACTGTGACGCAAAAATAGGCAAAAATATTCGCCATAGGCTATATCTATCGGAATTATTCTCAGAATCTAACCAAGGCGCTACATTGTTGAATCTTTTCTAGAATTAGACTCAGAATTAAAGAGATTATTCTTGTAAAGCATCGGATGCCTTTGTGATCATGTCAGTTCTCTGTACATACTTCAGCTCGCTTTCTGTTTTCTTCACTTCTCTTCGAAAGTATTTCTTTTTCTTTTGGTCCTTTGTATGTCGATACCGGCGCCTTAAAGATGATAAAATATTGTCTAATCGAGCCAAGGAAGTTTTCTTTGAAGAAGATCACAGTAAACGGAGGTAGGAAAATGGTCAACTACTTAAGATTTATACACATATGTTAAGTTTCCTTGGTGTAAATCGTATTTAACCTTACATTTACTTGATTCATAAAGAAAAGTTGTTTTCATTTATCTAGGGGAACATCATATTGGGTACAGAGAGATGCGACGATTTAATGACAAGTTCTCATAAAAACCAATAATTTCATGTGTCAAAAATTAATGCAAAGAGAATAAGATGAAATAGTTAAAATACGAGTTTAAATAGAAAGAGGACAAGATTTAAGAAACAAAGAGCAATGAAATAAGTTTTATTAATTCTTGTAACTTGGGAAGACTTTCTCGTTAAATAGGGTAAACATTTTCTGAGAGCGTAAGACAACAAGACAGCTATTAAAATCAAGCAAAAAAAGTAGCCACTTTACCGGTTTGTGTTTCTCAAGCTTTGGAATCTGTAAAAGGTGAAGGAAATGTGAATCAATAAGTTAAAGAAAGAATCTTCAACGATATGAGTGAAATCTTAAAAGGTTTGTTTAAGAAATTGAAAATGAGGTTAAGGTGGTACGTTGTATCGATCATTCAAAGGCAACTTTACGTAAAATTTTTGAAATCTATTTGTTGTTATTAGATTGTGAAACACTGGCACTTTTTAAAGATAACTGAATTATCAACTGCATCCAGTGATACCGGAACAAAGGGGGAGGCAGAGAGGGCAGCTGTGCCCTTAACCAGAGAGGGCAGGACAGGGGCAGAAAGTGCCTCTTTGGTCGCAGTGTCATGGAATTCAAGGGTCGGCGATAAGAACGCTTCATGCCGACCATTCACATAGGTTTCCACCATTTCATTTACGCCAATCAGAGCTCTAGATACCATTACATTGATATTTGACGATAAATTCTTCTCTCAACAAGGCATAACAGGGCCTAGTTAAAGGTGGCTACAAAATATAAGGTCCAGTCTTAATGAAGGAAATAAGACTTCACCCTTAGCTCCCTTCTCGTTTATCACTTTAAAGATTTGTATATGACTAGACATTTTACATAAAAGAAACTTTCAAAAGGAAAAGACTGTAAGCATAGAAAATTTTGATTGGCTCACTTCCTTCACCTACAGTACATCTTCATGCCTCCGCAAAAGTCTTCACATACAGAAGCAATGCAGAAGCTGAAGTTTCTATTTTCAAAGTTTCCAAACATACCTTTTCTGGGATTGGAACACTTCGAGGCCTTGGCTTTGTCAATGCGAATGGCTTTAATGCTAAATGCAAGAGGAGTCATTGTAAAATACAGGGAATATATGACGAAAACATTTCAGGTTCAAAAAGCCCATTTCAGGTTTAAATTGCTGGAAGATGTAGCAGAGACCGTTAAAGGCTATGGATGCCAAGAAGCATCTCAAAATGAGAAATTATTCATGGTGTAAAGATAAGGTGAATCATCTAGATGCATTTTCATTAGCAGGTAAGCCAGTTTGGTATAAAAGCATATAAAGAAGATTTCTGGGGAAGACTCATGCTTAGGCCAAACTAAGTTAGTTCCTATTAAATTTTTTCAAAGTATAGATAAAAATCAATTGGAGTAATTGATGTAAAAATATTTGGAGTAATGGCAAATAACATTCTGTTTTAGACTATGAAATCCAAGCAATAAACTATTCTAATGGAAAGCTTAATTATAATATTCTTCCATGAAAAACGAAAAAATTGAAACTAATTGATTATTTAAAGAAACTATAAATGAACATACTAACAAGACTTACCTGTTAGAGGTTTGGGACCCTTTAGTTTTCCTTCACCTGTCATTCTGCTATTCAGGTTGCTAAGCATCTCATGAAGCTCTGGCAGCCACCTAACAAAACAAAAGTGGAGTAAACATATATGGAAAACAACTTCATCCACTAGGGTAGTGATGGCAAAGGGTGGGGCAGAAATAACTCAACCCCCTTAGTTATCTGCAAGTTGGTTTTGGAAAAAAGCCCAAATCTGCAATAAGTTTAATAAGTTATAAAAATGGGGCTATACCTGCCTCAAAAGATTTTTTCCCAGAGTGGTAATAAAATTTTATTGGGGAAATGCTAACTGGATGGAAGACCAAACTTTTCAACATCAAACTAGATTTGTAGATCAAGGCAAATTTGGAAAGGTTACAGTAAACCACAATAAAGCAAGGAATATAAAAAGAGCAAACCTTAAAATTGGAGAAAGAAGTTGAATTTGAACATAACTGTGTTCATACAATTTGCACCACTAAAAAGTAAAATAGAAACCAACTTAGCATGACAGGTTTTTTCGAAAATCAAAGCTGAAACTAATATCACTTTGACATAATTAGACAGCTTTTGAAACTCTGATCTTAATTACTTATTCTTGTAAGCTGTCATATTTGCTGTTGAATGTAAACTTGAATGTTAAATAGTATAAAACATATTTTTGCATCTTGACTATAATCAAATTATACAATGTTACGGAAATAGTGAGCAATAAAAAAATCATTTTTCACTTACTTCTGCAAACATCCATGTCTTTAAATTCAGTTCATCAAAAACAAACTCTAAAAACTATGAAAAAGAGCTGTCATTTAGTAGTGGACATATGCAAAAAAAATTTCAAATAAAATTTGTTTAGCAACTACAATGCATCAGCTATTTGTTTGTTTTTCAATTAGGTTCATTTTAAAAAGTTGATTACATATATAATACTTTTAACTCTAAAGCAAATCTTAATTTAGATATACTCTTTAACAATAAATAGCTAATGCTTTTAGATTTTCTGTGTTTAAACTTTACCCTCTATTCTTCAAAATAAACATTCTAATGATCAAAATGGTAAATGAGTGCTTGGGGAATATGATAAGCTAAAGAAACAATTTCATTTTATATAGAGATTTGATATCTTGGAATTTTTTGTTAAGATATTCAAGAGTATCATGAATTATGACAAATTTCCTCATAAAAACAACCAACCTGTACAATCTTTTTTAGGTCTTGAGTTAGCATGAATTTTCTGAAATGTGAGATCCCAAGTTCATCCAATCTGAACAATGCTAAGTACAATGCAACTGAATAAAAACAATCAACAGTTATACGTAAAACAATAACAAGATAAGAGAGAGGTTGTAAAATCATCATTTTTTAGTTCATTTATACCTTAAAATTATTCCAATAAGTTAGATTTGTTGTTTGTGCAGAGGAAAAGGATGTGCAGATTAACTTTTAACTTGTATTTTCATAATAAATTTAAAAATAATAAAAACAGTTGAGAGAATAGAATAGTTTTGCTTCATTATAGCCATTTTAGTTAAATTTAAAAAAGCTGTTTGGTGATATGATTTTTTAAAATACTAATGTTATCCAGTGGACTGACAAGATTCTTGGCAAAGGCTGTATGAATTTAAAAAATATAATCAACTGCATGTTTAAAGACTGTAAAAGTGAGTTACCATTGTAGTTATTTCTGTATGACTTTAAACAGTTCTTTCCATCAGTCTTGTAATATCTATCAACAACTACCTGTGGGATTCAGTGGAATTTGATTTATAATCATAACACAATAACAAGTTACCAATTAATTTTTTTCTTGCTACTAACATTTGAAAATTCTTTGAAACCAAATCCATACTTAAAACCAATGCATATTATTGTCTATAAAAGCTCATATCACAATCAATTCAATACATTATTTATTGAAAAACTATGTAATTTGTTTTTCGTCAATTTTCATTCAATGCAATCAAAACAAATTTCGATGAAACAAAAATTTTGACAATTAAATAGCAGATGTTAAACTGTGATTTACATTCATTATTCAGGCGAAATTAGCACATAAATTTAAAACCACCGCAATGAAAATGGATTCAAAAGAATATTACAAAAGAAACAAAATGCCTACATCACAAATTCCAAAACATCTAAGAGACTATTGCAGCTTCCTATGATGGAAACCTAATTCGAGAAAAAATATTATCGAGATAATAAAACGCTTATTAGATATATTATGAATCAAATGCTCATTTGTCTTACCTTCAAAGCACCAGAAAATCGCACACATCCTTCAAAAACTTCAGTTAGGAAAACCGCACTTTCGTCATTTCGTTTCACTACCTGAACCAAAGAATTATAATTTTCATTGCATCGGATCAGTCTAGACATGAAAGGCCTAGAGGGTTAGATATCCAAAATACTTCATAACCTTGTGTTAAAGATTTTAAAAAACAGATTGATTCATTTTTGATAACTCGAAAATCCTAAGCCAGGCATAATCAGAGCAATAATATCACTGGATGCCAAATGGTTTGTTGTGCGCAAATCGATATTCTGTGGATAGGTATAACAAACCTTGTCATATTTTTCTTCAACAAATGTCGTTATGTATTCACGGATTCCTCGGTCCCTCACTTTGAACTTTTCTAAGGCTTCAACAACTTCATCAAATAGCCTTTTATAATCCATTTCGATAACATAAGCAGAATGGTTTTTGGAATTTGAGTTGAGTTTGCAGTTTAGTTAGTAGTAGAAAATACACTAGCACTTAGGCCTATTAGAAAACTTGTTTACCTGGCAACCGAGTAAGCAATTCAATTCAATAATAGTGGTACATCAGTAGCTCCTCCGCGGCAATATTTGCCACTAAGGGTTGTTAAAAAAAATTGATAATTGATACTAGGAATTTCGATTTCTCATTCCCCTGCAGTAAAATTTTCATATAATAATTTTCGACTTGCTTCCGCTTTTTCATGCCTCCTGCGTAGAATTTACACCTTTGTGGCCAAAGCAACTGAACTGTCTCCCATAGGTCGGGTTAGAGGAAGTGTCAGTTGTTCTGAAAACAGGGAATAATTTTTATTGATAGAATTACGCTTATTCTCAAACAATATTTGGACAACTTCGAAATTTTGAAGAAATGTTATGCAACAAATTCTGAAAGACATTTAAAAAATCTCTTTTCATTAAACAAGTGCCACAACTATTTGCATGATATTTTTCAAGATATTGTTTATATGTTTCCTAGCTTTGAACTACCCCCCAAAATCTAAAAAAGTAGACGTTCAGCCATGCAGGTACCCTAAAAAAGACTCATGCACAAATTAGAAATTTATGTAATTGAGGATCAACTGACGATCGGACTGCAATTGTTTTTTCTCCCAAATGGATCAAATGGTTCTAAAATCTTTGCCCTAAATGGGATCCAGTCTGTGGAGTTCAAAGTAGCGTCAGGTGTGTCCCAATCACTTGTCCTTAGCGCCTCACTTTGTTTATTTGACGATCACTGTAGAGTTGACGGTCATTTACCGACATTTAGAGTTGACGATCATTTATCTTAAATACGTTTACAAAATAATGCAAACTTCAACAAGCTGAAGGTTATTGCATATAACAAAAAGAAGAAAAGAGGAAGTAAAAAAAGGTATAGTGATATGATCTACCCATCTGAGTGGGAAGTTTTAGACAGGGATCCAACAATCACACGAATCCGCGACCCCTAAAGCTGGTATACTTCTTTTTTAAATCATTTATTTATCCTTGTCCTCTTAATCATTTATCTTTGCAAATCTAAAACTCTTTTAAAATCTAAGGGAGTTGCTATTTTCAATGCTTGGTAAAGGGGTGAAAGAATTTTGGAAATAAACATTATTGCTACTCTTGTCATGTTTGTACCAATATGTCTCTTCTCTATCATTGCTATCAGAAACTTGAGTCACCAGAAATGCGATATGTCAATCAGGATGCCTCAATATCTTTTTCGCCACATCAAAATGAGTATCTTAACCAAATTTCATGCTTTTATCAATTCTACAATTCTATCACTTTTGGGCAGTTTTCTGCTGCACTATTAGGTACAGTTGACTACAGCAACCTTCCTCAGTATCATGTTTCTTCGCGGCTCTGTTCTAATTTTATATGACTTTCATTATATTTCATTCAATATACTTTTGCCATTATAAGTCACTGAAAATGTGCCCATTGAAAACTTTCTATAAACTCAAAGCCCCATATTAGAGGATCGAGAAATTTGAAGGAAAATAGCAGCATTGAGCTAGGATTCGGATCAAGAGCTGCAAAGTACAAATTCGCAATCTGGATGCGAAAGCTTTTGTTCCAGACCCCCAACATGAAAGAAAAGGGTCTGGAACACAGGCTAGGATGTGAAAGAAAGGAAACTGAAAAAGTTAAAGAAATTAAAGAATTGTAGAACACTTGCTGACTTTTTAAAATAGCACTTGCACACAGTAGTACTTCACAGTTAGCATACATGTGAATGGTATCTTAAAATAGTATAGGTATCATAAATATTTGATACCCTTGTAGGAAATGATTACCAAAATTTGATAGCCCAAAATAACTAGGCTGAAAAATTTCATACTTCTCAAAAATTACATACATTTCTTATCTAGAAAAATCTTCTACCTCGCCCGGTACCGAACATTGAAAACACAACTTCCTATCAACTATTTTCAAAATTGTCAAGCTTCATCACTTACTAACAATTCAAGTGCTCCATCTGGTACAAAAAGTGCTCCATCTGGTACAAAAAGCGCTCCATCTGGTACTCCTTTTTCAAATAAGGGTCACAGGCAGGTACGATTATGTAAGACGTTATCTTGAAAAAATGTCTTTGGAAAACAGATTAAATATATTTTAAGAAAAATCAAAAGTCGCGTTTTCTACAGCTTCACAAAATCAAATTTCTTCTTTCCGAATCCTTGTCGTTAATATCAGCTTCTAAGAAGTCTAGTCGAAGCACAGAGGAAATAATTTGAAACTAGCCTTTTCGAATAGAATTGGATGGTGAAGGAGGTAGTCCATTGTTTATATAAAGAGAAGTTCAATAGCCTTGCTCTGGTCGCGCGACTTGGCGAAATCGAATCAACAAGTCAGCGAATCGGCGAACGCGACCAGTCGCCCAGTAGTTAAACTGAGTTGAACTACTCAGCGAATGGTCGCGCATTCGCAGCGAATGAGGAAGTTCAATTTGCGCGTGCCCCAATGTGCATTCGCTCAGTCGCACGAACAGAGCGAATAAAGTGCTGTTGTGAACTAGTGTCAACAACGCTTTGGCCACGTGTTAAATGCTACATGTCATTGATCACATGTTTATCAGTTGACCTAGGTCATAGTACAACTCTCCAGGGGGCTCGTCACCAGTCCACATTTATGCCTACGTAGATGTAACGACAGAGTTGGAATGGATAGGTGTGTGATCGGTCAGAATGATAAACTCAAAGAAATGTAATACTCTCGCTCTCTGTGTTCTTTCTCACCTTGCTTAAGCCCAAGACACAATCCTTCTTCGCCTTTTCCTTCTTCTCCTTTTCTCCTCGTTAACTTTGCAGCCAGTGTCGGAGCCAATGCGCATATAGTTTAAAGTGAAACATTGCTAGAAGTAACTGGATGACAGGCTCTTATTTTTCTCACCCTGATTCACAGAATAAACTGTTGAGTTGGTCCTAAACTTAACTGTACAAGGGAGAGATCAAATAGATACTGGTTTGAAAAAGGTTTGATATCTATCTCAACAACAAAAGGACCTTATAAAATTTGGCCACCTTGCAACTGTTTTGTTAAACGGGAGGCGTTAACTCTCCTTGGAAACATCTATTCAAATAATGGCGAATATGAGGACCCCAGAAGTACGTCTTCTGGTCACTCTAGAAAGGAGGTCCTACTACAAAAGTGTTACTTTCATTAAACATAAGGGACGAAATAGCAAGTTTGAATATCGTATCTGAAGATTCATGCGATTACACGTGTCCTGATACAGGTCAAAAGAAGAGAGGATTGGTAACTGAGGTACAGGCGAAGTTTTTCTCTTAACTGCATCGTGCATCAAGAATACCTCAAGCAAAGCGTCTTTGACCACGACTGTGCGTTAACAAAGCCTAGTTCCCTTATCATTATGTCTCAGCCATTTCAAACAACTACTGGGTTTTCCTCATTGGAAGCATAGAAGCATTCGTTTTTGTCAAACTTTGCCTTTTTGCAAACAACAAATATTGAAGTATAAAGCAAACATGCTATGGGGATGCTATGATGACTTAGTAACCAGTGCATTTGGTTTAATTGTGACTAAGCCTAAAGCAATACAACAGAAAATAAATTGAAAGCAGGGTAAAGTATCTTCTGTGTTTGGCCTGTTTACCAGCCGTGAAGTGTACTTCCAATAGCACAAACCAAAAGGAATCAATAACCAATCATTGAAGCAAAGAAATTATTTATCAACGAATCTTCATTTCTATAATATATTCCTGCCAAACTAACTGTATTCAGAAAAGCAGCTTCTTTTCTATCAATTTCTGATAATCCCTACTTCAAGCCGGCCTGAAACTCGGTCTGATATTAATTTCAGTCTGCAGTCACAACCATTGGAGTTCTCACAGGAGAAAAGGCGAAATGAAATTCAGGTCGACCTGAATTCGTTTCGGTTGTTCAGTTCAGGTCGGTCTGTCCAAAACTTCAGGTCGACTTGAAATCTACGCGAAAAGAAAAAAAAGAGAAAAGAATGTGTTTGTTTCGATCTGAATTCGCAATAAATGCGGATCTGCAATTCCATGCTAAAGAAAAGAAATGGAAGAAAGAAATAATCCGACAAATCCTTTTATTTACATTTCGCCAAACATGATGTTGGGCGTAATGTTGGATCGTGTGACCACCTTGTTGGGTCACCCAACATCGTATGTTGGACAAAATATGACTGAGGTAAAAAATGTTGGCTGCCGACGTCCAACAATTTTATTGTTTTGAAGTGTTAAGTGAAATGTTTAATCGTTTGACCACCTCAGCCAAGTTGGCTAAAGAGCGCCAAAATTCAATCATCGCATTCATTCTTGTTTTCTTGGGCTGGTTTCGTTTCAACAACCGCCTTTGCTTACAATCAGTTACACCTTAATTATGGACAATATAACAAAATATTACGAATTCTGTGCGAAAGAAGAGACATCAAGCATCAATGTAGAAACCGTAGCACAGAGGAGCTACATAAAAACGTGGGGGGGGGGACGAATTTAGGCCACGGTCTTGATAGGGGATGCAATGCCGACGTTCGTGCTGAAAGACCGCGATGACAGCGGAAACATCTGAAGAGAAAATAAAAAGAGAAGGCAGTGTTTGCCTTTTTCGAGTAGAAATGTCGCGAAACTGTGCAGCATTCAGCGCGAACTTCTACCCAGTCCTTTTTTGATCTGCGCGTGAAAATGTTAGGCGAAATGTTGGGTTAAATGCTCTATCGTTTGACCAGGGCTTTATAAAGTAATAGATTTCATATTTAGACTGGATTTAATCAAATGTAATAAATGCATGTCGTGAAAGTAGCAAAATGTTTAAAAAATTGCAAGATAATGACTGCAAGAAATGTTCTGAAATGTATTTTAAGCTAATCTAAAGCCTGATTTAAGCCTGATTTACACGAGACGAATTTTTTCGTGCGAAGCGAATTTTTCGCCGCCAATGCGCGAGAGATATGCGCAGAAGTAGAGATTAGAAAATTCGCTGCGAAAAAGTAGAAACCCTTACATTTTCGCTGCGAAATTTTTCGCCTTGTGAAATCAAACCAATTAGAACAGAATTTGAAGACATCTGACTTCTGTTTTGGTTTCAGATGGTCTACGTCCTTCCGCATTGGTAATTGATCATTTCCTGTTCCTCGTACACAATTCATTTAAGTGGATTCATATCAGGTCATTATTGGCTTGAAAGTTTCATCGTTCTACCAATATGTCAGAAATAAAAAATAATAGGCAAGAATTTCTTCAAATTGTTGAATTGTTGGCTGCTTATTGGCGTGCTCAACAGCAACAGTTTTAAGCAGATGCACTAACAGGATCTCGCATGCTTGTGCAAGCTTCAATAGCGATCTTTGAAAGTATTTGAAGAAGTTATTCTGGTCTTGTAAACGTAAACCTCTCTTACCGAAAGATGGAGTTCCCCCTTCTAAAGACGCCCTGAATAAATTTTTCTAATCCAGTATCGCTGTTTGCTGTTTGCTCGCTTTTTTGATCAATTTAAAATTTTAAACTTGCTGATAAGAGCACTCTTCCGACAGTCGCTATATTCTTTTGTAATATTCGCAGCGAATTCGCATAAAAATTTCTGCCAGTGTAAAATGAACTTCGAGCTCGAGAGAAAAATTCGCAGCTAAAAAATTAATGGCGAAAAATTCGCTTTCCGCGAAAAATTCGTCTCTTGTAAATCAGGCTTAAAGGGCGTCTTCGCAAAAATATTTTGCTCGCTGCGCTTGCACTCGCAGGGAAGCCTTCCTTTCGAATATATCTAGGGCCTCTGACAACTTCTCGCTGACCCTCTCAATGTACCGCTAGAATAACGAGTGCCCCTAAAATCAAAGACACAAAATTTCGTGAAGTACTTTAGTTTGTTTTTCAAAAGTTGTTTTTTATTCTGATAATGCTATAAACTCAAGCCCCCCCCCTCCCCCCATATTCGTAAAACTTTCTCAGCGCAAATATGATTTGTAATTATCATTTTATTTAGAGTCATACTTTCCAGTCCATAGAGCCAATTGCCATATTTGCTTTCGGGTCCAGGGGCGGTTGCCTCTTTGCTACAAAGGTGCCTGCCGTTTTGTGTTATGAGACTTTTTTGTTGTCACAATACAAAAGGGCCACTGACTAAGTAGTTCAATCTCTAATACCTTTCGGTCTACCTTTGAGTACAGATTGGATGTATTGAAAATGGATAAATTTCCGAAATTTTTATTAACCTACAAATGTAGCTCTCATTACTAAGCTCCAATTATTTTCCTAAGCCTAATCAACACTCTTGTCATCAAGGTAACATTTTATGGGCAGTTCTGAACAGCTTTTGAGATAGAGCACGGCATTTCCTTGTCCTGCCTGTGCATGCTGTTGTCGCTATCCACGCCTCCGTGAATCTTGCTACTTTGAGTCGTACCTTAACGAGATATTTATGTCTGATTGGTCAATTTTGAGACAGGAAGGCGAGTCGGGGCGCAGCAACGTGAATCTTACTTGCGTCCATCATTCTCTCTTGTCTGAAGTCTCTGGCTGGTTGACGGTGTAGACAGCATAAACTAAAGTGCCTCTTCACAATCCGTGTTACTGAAAAATATAGAAATGTAAGTAGCTCGCATTAATGTTTTATTTCTATTTGTAAAATTATCAGTTTTGATCACATACCCTTGTCGTCAGATTTCTCAAAGGGTTTGCACTCCCTCTTAGATTAGGCCACATAGCAAGTGAGTAAATTGAAATTTGTTCTCGTTAACGGTTTCAGTTCACAAGTAACATGGAAAATATCTCCTGTTGTTTTTAACGAAGCCATCCTTTTGAAAGCTATGATACAGAATTTTTTCATTCGTTTTACAAACGCACAGAAAAAGGAGGAAATAATGGCGATGCGACTCTTGGGCGTGGATGTCCTGGTGCAGGTTACTCAATGACGTGTTCTTCTCACTTGACCGCACAAATTAATACCAAATAAATTGTGAACTCCTTTTTTCTAAGGCCATGTGTTAAATTATTTATTTTGAAGAAATTATCTAATTTTGAAATTGACAAAATGCTTCACGGAAGTTGTTATGGTCTCCCTTCGCCCCGCCACAGACCTCGCCTTAATAGCTTCAGCTATTATAGAGTTGGATGCTCTCTTGGAAAACATTCTCCATGTCCGGCGAGGATTTTTCATCATCTTGAAAAGTTTGAATGCGCCTATCCAACTATTGTCGGTAGTTTTATTTCGATATGTGTGTTGTCAACTTTGCCCCCCTTTCGACGCAAACCGTGAAGTCCTTTTATGTCTTTTTCTAAAGAAATGAAATAGGACCACTCTTAATATTCAAAGCTCTCCCGTCGATTATAGCTAACAGCAAACTGAGCTCCTGTGTTCACCAGTATTTCCACCTTTAGCAGTTAAGAGCATTTTTGATATTCTGTTTTGTGGAAAAAATTAGTTTTGCTTTCTTTTACTTTGTCTTATCATAAAGTAGCCGAGACAGATTTTTCCTAGCTACTTGCCACTTTTTATTTGCCTTGAATAATTATATATACCCCCCAATTTAACTTCCTTCTGTTTTAACACCCACTTGAACAAGGAAGTGAAGTAAAAAGCTAGAATATTTTTCAAATATATGCAGTAATCATTCTTGAATACTGCATAACTGTGTATTCTCTGTTCCGGGTTGATATCACTTATTTTTCATCTTGCTTTCTACAGACCTTTCTCAAAAATGGTTGCTGTCTAACTGACCACCCTTGACATCTTTGACACATTATTTTAGTATTTATGGATAACTTATGCAGGATTTTGCAGATCCTTGATTTCACAATTTTTGTTTCATATCCCTTTTAAAGTTCATTAGCTATGTATGAAAACATATATTATATATGTCCAAACTTTAAATTATTTTTAGCACAATGAGCTGGGATTCATATATCGATAATTTGATTGGAAACAGCAAAAGTGCTGATGGTACTGCTCACATTGATAAAGCATGCATTTTTGGAAAAGATGGAGCCCCATACACAACAGATGGCCATACTGGTTCTCTAGTAGCATCTGCTGCTGAAAAAGCTAAAATTTTTAATGAATTGAATAAAGGTGACCAATGTGAATTTGGGGCAACAGGAATCGTTCTTGGTGGAATCAAATACCAGTTCCTTCGCATAGATTCAGATTCTCGTCTTGCGCTAGGAAAGAAAAAGGGTAGTGGTTCTATTACAGTGCAGGGAACAAGTGCCACAGGGCTAGTTATAGTGGCTCACTGCCCTGAAGGTGCACAACATGGCAACTGCAATGATGCTGTCCAGAAAGTTATCACATACTTGGCAGGCAGTGGCTACTAATAAACACAATGACATTTTTATAGAAAGAAATCTGAACTAATTTTCTTCATGTATTATGAAATTATCTCTTGATAAGTAAGGCAATAATGAAGACCAATTAAACTCTTTCCATTTCTTATGATGCATGAAAAAGTTCAGTGGTAACTGAGGCATATTTTGTGAAGAGGATTTAAGTAGCCTTTTTTAGACCTTTGCTGCCCAGGTACATAAATATCAGATGTTAGAAATGGTAGTTACAGAAAGATGTTCAAAATTTATGAAACCTTTACTTTGAAAATCTATAATGCTGACAGAAATGCTTTTTATATGTAGCTTCTCTTTCATGTTTCAGTTTTTATGCTCCAAACTATTGTAAACTTTTATTTTGCTGTAAAAGTTTACAAGACAAGGCTCTGAAGGATTAAAAAGATTTTAAGTATTCAATCACTTTTGTACTGATAAATTGCTGCAAATGATACTGGGTTTGCCTGTAGAAATAATTTAGACAGCTATGTGTTGTTGATAAGATTGGACTGCCTCTTTTGTATGTATGTCTTTGACATTTTCTATGGCCTATTACTGCCATAAAGTACACCTTTGTACCTGGGTTGCCAGTTGGCTGTTTTTACAATTGGCCTAATTCCTCTAGGGTTCTGACCAAAATCAATTTAGCCCAAGAAAAAAGGCTGGCCAATTATTGGCTACATGTTGTAGAAGGAAGCAACAATATTTGCACAGATAATATTCAGCAGTTCCTTAGAATAATAAAAGATGACAGATAATTAAGAATGAAAGCAAAGGAAAGATTTTGTAACATACAAAGTCAATTGTGATTACATTATTACCCTACACAGTTAGCAGAATTTTAACTGTTTTTGAAATGTATGGCTGCACAAATATGGATGGCAACTGTAAATATTTGGCCATAAACTTTTCCAAACATCGTGCAACCCTGGCAGGTACTTTAATGATCTCTACCTTAAGGATTCAAATTTCTCTTCTGAGAGAAAATGATACACTTGAAAGTTGTCCCCAGAAGCTATCTTCCATAGCAACTACTCTTTCTGCACTTAATTATAGGGGATGGGAATTTTTTGTAAATTTGGGGGAGGGGGTCAAAATAAAATGGCCAGACGGGAAGATTTATTGGATAGCAGAATACGGGAATGGCTGCCCAAGAGCGGTTTTTTATAGTTGATATCAAAGTTACTGTGTTTATCAGTTTACCATTGCATTTTGTTCCTGGTTGATTGTCAATTTTTGAAATTCGATTCACTAATATGGGAAGGTGATAATTTGATAGGAGGAGGTCAATTTGCAGTCGATGTTGTAGACCAAGCAAGGAATGGGGGTATCGTCAATTCGTCACCCATCGAGTGAATTTGCAGGAGTAACTCTAATTGGTCAATTTCGATACACTAATTACGAAAATCGATGTTAGACGGAGAAATTCGGTACCATGAAGCCTCTATTTCACGTTCAAACCTCGTTTTCGTCCAAATTTGAACGTTGAACAAAAGTTTGTAAATCATTGATTCTCGTCAATTTCGATATACTGTTTTCCAAGGTTGATCACATACGGCGGAATTCTGAATGCACTGGTCCCTTTTTCATGCTGAAATTGTGCATTTATCGTTTTCATTATTTCTAGAGAAAAGCTGCTCCGCACAAGACCGGTATAGTGCTTGCGATTGGCCTATTTCGATCCACAACTGGGTATATATTTTTCATCGTGTTCTTTCGGAACCTTATTCTGACGTTTTATGCTCTGAGGAGTGTCAGACGAAAAAGCTTTTAGTATGTTTTAAAATGTTTGCTTTTCTCAAAGCCATTTTCAAAAAAAAATTATTTACAATAGGATTAGGAGGATTGCTTCAGTGAAATGTGCTTGAAAGAGTGCATTTTCCAGGGAACTAGAAGCATCAAAATTCGAAAATATCCTGCACCTTCGGCGGCATCCGGTGCCGCCTCGGGTAGTAACTATATCCTTTGCCCGTTCCGATATAGAGATTTGACAAAACTTTTAGCAAAATTCCGTTATTATCAAATTAAAATGAAAGTTGCGAATTATATACAGAGTTAGATTGACAATATAGATTGCAGAGGTTTGTGACAGCAACTAAAGAATTTCAGGCAAAAAATTTTTAATCAGGTAAATTTGTAGTCCACCCCCCCCCCCCCCCCCAACAAGGCTTGCCTCGCGACGGCCCTGCATTGGGTCAATATTGTCTTCTTCAGCTTCTTGATTGACATTTAGAAGCAGCTCCGTAACATTATATGTCTTTACTCCACGATGCGTTACCGGCTGCACCCAAACAAGATCAAATGGACTGCCAATGCTTAACTCCAACTGGTGTGCATTTCTGTAAATGTTTGCAACATACGCTGATCTAGCTATGTGCGAATGTAGTTTGGCATCACCGGTGGCATTAAACTGAGGTCAGCAGCTTTCCCAGGGATTTGCCGATTGGGCCAAATTTCAACATATTTCAACATAGTTTGACCAAATTTCAACATATAATTCATTCATTTTATTGGTCATAGTTGGTAATAGTCAACTTTCTTTTTTGTAATACACTCCTTTTTATAAGAACAATTTTAAAGGAACACGAGCCTAAAATTGGTCAAAAGTTAAAAACAAATCAAGAACAAGCTGAGGCTGAACTACTGTAAAATACAATTTTGAACAACGTTTTATCAAAAAAACGAGGACTTTTAGCCATATGTGGGTTCTTCTTCGATAAATATTCAAACCTGTGGGCAAATGAAGGCTGTCTCACTCACTTTGTTGGCCTGAACACCTCCCTTGAGCGAAAACGCTAGCAATCGCACTGCTTACAACCTAAAAAGAACAAAATAAGAACAATCCACCCTCATACTTTTGAAAAAACATTCAACCTGAACTCGAATTCACTGGTTCGTACAAAAAAGAGTGTATTGCAAATAACTTGCTATAAGGAGCAAGCTAACGACTATAAGAAATGACTGCAAGAAATAATTGCTAGAGATTTTCTGAGATGCATTTTTAGCTAATGGGAAGGGTGTGGTTGCAAACATTTTCTGCTCGCAGGGTCTCCATCTTTCCATTTTGCCCTAGAGCCTCTGAAACCTCTCGGTGGCCTCTAGCCATATTTGCCCTTAAATTCTTATAAAATTTTATAGATTAGAGGAAATTTTATATCCTAAAGCTATTGTTATGTGGAGCTCAAAAGAGCTGCAGTTCATTTTTGCAGATTTCCTTAAAATTGGCTTTTCGCAAAACGATGCTCATGGATTCACCCAAAAACGCGAACTCCAGGAATATTGGTAGGAATAATGGATTTGGTAAAGATCAGGATTTGCAATTTCAGTTTTTAAGACAGATAGGCTGTAAGGATTTGGGAAGAAGAAAGACGAAATGAGCATACAAAGTTTACAAGATCTAAGGAGGAAATGAGTTTTGGCACAGAGTTCATGAATTGGACAAATAGACTTGGAAAGGGTGTGCATTGGAGGAGAATCTGGTATCTGTATTATGTACATATCTCAGGGGACCTGGGATCATATGTCTGATCTGCTGAAAGCAAAGTCCCTGGTAAAATCTATTATCAATTGGGAACATGGCAACACAGCACCGAGCACCCGATTAGAAAGAGGCTAAAGAGACTTTGATTTGCATTGGATTGGAATTTTTCAAGGAAGCACAAGCAAGGCTTTGGAGCACGACCCCAATTATGAAAGCAGTACTTCACGGAAGGACAAATTCAAGGCCTATAAATAATTTAGAGTTGTGATGTATAGAAGAATCCACATGCACTAGAGAGAAACCTAAGTTTTTTAGAGGGATGTTTTGAATCTGAAGAAATTTAGATTTCAAATTAAGATTACATGAACAAGAGAGGCCTAATTGTGACAAAGAAGTAGAAATGTTCAAATCGGTACCCTTCTTAAGACAAAAGGAAAGTGTAAAACCACTTAAAAGGGGGTTTTACCAACGTGAGCTCGTTTTAGGCAGAAATGCTAAAAAATACGGCAACGGCAGATAAAATCAAAATTCTTCTTTTTACGGCAATGATTCGACTAACGACTGAAAAAAACAAGTTCGACAAATGACGGCATAGCTTCAACAGGCACGACAAAACGAAGGACAGAGCTTCTAGCAGTAGGACAAAAGTTTCGACAAGACTAAACCTAACTTATGAAAGAACCCTTTATATACCCTTAGCAGAACCTTGAAATAATAATTAAGTAATACAAAAGAACCTATTTACAGCACAATGATGCAATTGTCACGTTATGTTGTCCGTAAAGGAACCTGTGTCGTAATAAAAGTCATGGTTGCGTTTGCGTGAAATGACAGCTTTTTATCTCTATCCCCTTTTTGCCATGTCATCGGTAAGAAGTGAGGTCGAAATAGTTCTGTGAAGGGTTGTTGATAAAATAATTATGGTGGGAATAGAGGAGAAAGGAGTGAACAGATTAGTGTCATTGGCAAAATAATGAATACTTGTAGCGGTGGAAGTTAGTAGATCATTTTTACTAGGATGAACAAAATAGAAGATATGAAAGAATCCTGTGGAGAACCAGCAATCATTGAGCGGAGACGTCAACGCTAACGGCTATAGGATTGTCAGAGAGTAGGCTGTCAAACCAATTTATAAGGGTTTTAATGCAGACTATACTTAGGGAGATATGAAAATACTTTTGTGCCAGACACGATCAAAGGCTTTGGAAATGTCAAGAAATATTACTCTACTCTCACCAATGGATTCCAGGGCAGTAAGATACTTTGGCCCATATCTGTGGAGCAAATTAAAGAGAGCTATCAAGGAGGTGACAACAATAACCCAATTCAAGAAATGTATAAGAAGAATGGACTTAGAAACTCTTTTAGACTGCAGACTTTAGTTTAGTTGTACATAGGATTTTTAGAAGTTTTTATGTTTTAATAATTATACTGTAATTTCATATTTTATGCTCTAATTTAACTTTATATACTTTTTTCGTTGTGTCCCCAATTAGCTTGTAAACTAAATATTTTTTGACACATTAATAAAGTTTTTGATTGATTGATTGATTTGATTGATTTGACGATAGTTGTTAAGGATAGACTTGTCCCCCTTTTTAGAAACAGGAAAACCTCTCGAGAGCACTGTCAAAGAATATTAATTAAGTGTGAAAGATCTTGTGAAAAGTTTTTTTGGCCAGCTGATAAACATCTTGAGAAAACGGATCATCAATTGATGACATGAATTCCTGGAATCAGCACACAGATGGAATAAGTTAAACTTTAGATTTTTACTGGAATTCAGAAAATGATGTTTAAGCATGAAAAATATACCAATACGTTGAGCTTTCCACCGTATGACATCAAGTTTCGAAATCAGCATATCGAAATTGACGAGAATCAACTAATTTAAAACCTTTTACTCGATATTCAAAATTTGACGAAAATGAGGTTTGAATATGAAATAGCAGCTTCCTGATACCGAATTTCCCCGTATAACATCAAGTTTCGAAATCAGCATATCGAAATTGACGAGAATCAACTAATTTAAAACCTTTTACTCGATATTCAAAATTTGACGAAAATGAGGTTTGAATATGAAATAGCAGCTTCCTGATACCGAATTTCCCCGTATAACATCAAGTTTCGAAATCAGCATATCGAAATTGACGAGAATCAACTAATTTAAAACCTTTTACTCGATATTCAAAATTTGACGAAAATGAGGTTTGAATATGAAATAGCAGCTTCCTGATACCGAATTTCCCCGTATAACATCAAGTTTCGAAATCAGCATATCGAAATTGACGAGAATCAACTAATTTAAAACCTTTTACTCGATATTCAAAATTTGACGAAAATGAGGTTTGAATATGAAATAGCAGCTTCCTGATACCGAATTTCCCCGTATAACATCAAGTTTCGAAATCAGCATATCGAAATTGACGAGAATCAACTAATTTAAAACCTTTTACTCGATATTCAAAATTTGACGAAAATGAGGTTTGAATATGAAATAGCAGCTTCCTGATACCGAATTTCCCCGTATAACATCAAGTTTCGAAATCAGCATATCGAAATTGACGAGAATCAACTAATTTAAAACCTTTTACTCAATATTCAAAATTTGACGAAAATGAGGTTTGAATATGAAATAGCAGCTTCCTGATACCGAATTTCCCCGTATAACATCGATTTTCGTAATCAGCATATCGAAATTGACGAGAATCAACTAATTTAAAACCTTTTACTCGATATTCAAAATTTGACGAAAATGAGGTTTGAATATGAAATAGCAGCTTCCTGATACCGAATTTCCCCGTATAACATCGATTTTCGTAATCAGCATATCGAAATTGACGAGAATCAACTAATTTAAAACCTTTTACTCGATATTCAAAATTTGACGAAAATGAGGTTTGAATATGAAATAGCAGCTTCCTGATACCGAATTTCCCCGTATAACATCAAGTTTCGAAATCAGCATATCGAAATTGACGAGAATCAACTAATTTAAAACCTTTTTCTCGATGTTCAAAATTTGATGAAAACAAGGTTTGAACATGAAATAAAAGCTTTCTGATACCGAATTTCCCCGTATAACATCGATTTTCGTAATCAGCATATCGAAATTGACCTAACAGAATTGGTCTTGAAAATTCCGTGAATTGGTGACGATAGTCACACTTGCTCGCTTGGTCTAAAAGAGTGCAATGCTTACAAAGATAATGGAAATGATCTTTGGTTGTCTATTGAACAAACCATAGAAATACGGCATACCAATACAATGCTCATCCAGATGTAAGAAACATATAGTTCCACAAAATTGAGGACTTTATTACAAAAGCAGATCAAAATCCAGCTTTCATGACAGATCTTTTTGGCAACGAAACTTTAGCTACAATCGAAGAGTTAGCAACAAAGCCTTGTTTTCTAATATCCACTAAAAGATTACAATACAAATTTACAATACAAATAACTATACAGTACTACTGTGACGATACCCTGGGGAGCAGAAGGCTATGACTTTTAAAGACTCATTGCTAACAATGACCCATTGCGCTACGCAAGCATCCCATACTGCATTTTCAGACAGTCTGAAATCAATTATGGTTAATCCGTAGAAGTTTACTGCCATTGTTTGGATTGTCGCCTGGATAATTTGCCACCCTCGCAAAGGCTCATTGTTAGCAATGAGTCTTTAAAGTTAAAATTAGAAAAAATTAGAAGTTAAATAGACGTTCTAAAAGAAAAAGAAAACAAAAACAAAGGAAGAATAACACCTTTACCTAAACGGCACATGGTGGTTGCATCTGTGTGGTTTATTATGGAATGCTTAAATTTTCTAATCAAATCGACCAGATTTTCGGATAACTTCTAAAGTTAGCAGGAGTATATTTTTATTTAGTTAATTTAAAAAGTTTTTATCACCATGCAATAAAATCTGCATTGGACCATTATTTTTAAGATTTGAATTTCCAAAGCAAGAAGATCTCTACGTGGTACTGCAAGGGAAAGGCAGAGCAGCAAGGAGTGTTGCCTATCATTGATGCCATCGTTTGAAGGGCACATTGGGTTTATGGTATCCTGAAAATTGTGCTTGAATTTGTTAAAATCTAATTTGCTGAGACCAACATGAGATATGATAGACCTGTTGGGTCATTAATGCCAGAGGTAGATCTTACAGGGGGTATGATAATTGATAGAAGCTTCTTCTTAAAAAAAGTGATGGATGGTGCAAGTCTAGTCTCCCAATCAATTTAACTCCATTCAGATAAGCAGTGAGCATAAAAATTTTCTAAGCGGTGAGTTTTAAATTTTTCTGTTCTGGCTCTTTTCCATGCAACAATATCCTGTGGGATTGGATTCTTAGTTTTACCTGGAGTTAAATTATTAAAGATTTTGCAGAACAGAGTAAGGCATCTGCTCCATCTTCGGCAGCCTAGTGCTTCCCAGCCTAGTTTCAGAAGATGCTACTGATCTAGCATGCTCTTATAAAAATTATTTTACCAAGGAAAAATACTAACTACCTAATTATGAAGCATATTGTCCTCTACACAATGTTGTTCTACCAGTGATAAAATAAAAAAAATAACATGTTTTTAGGCATTGCTCACATACAAAAACAGGTAAAGAAACAGGGAACATTTTCACAAGCAAAGCCATTAAGCTGTAGCATTCCAAAATCTATAGCACCAAGGACCACAAAGCAAATTATGGATTGAGGGGGGCTAAACATTATAAAAAACCAAGAGCAAGGCAACTTTTGTATGGGGGTCTAAGCTCCAGCAGCATCCCCCTATACTTCTGTAGTTCCTGTGTGGTAAAACCTTTGTTGCCAACCTGCCTAGGATAAGAATATATTATCCTTTTTATTTTTCAAAAAGGCTGCGTGAAAGGAAATAATTGTTTTATTAATACTTGTTTCCAGTGTTCAAGAAACGGTTTCTGGTATAAAAGAAGAGGTATCCAAAAAAAGAGTTATGGTGTGACTATTATAGATCTACAGTACCCAGTTGCTTTATTTAGCATAACAAGGCACTGTCACTGTCAAACCATGTTCATATTTTCAGCCATTACCCTGTAACTTATGCTCTAAATTGAAATCTGAATGAAATCAATATTCATCAAGTAATCGGTCCTTCTCAGTTTGCTCTTCTGGTTCAACTACACTTTTTTCCACTGTGTTTGTCAGTAATCTTTTCTGAAGATTTGCTCCTTTGACTTTTTTCTGTAGGGGCATTTCAATAATAGGCTTGTTAAAAGTCCAACTGATTGATGCAACCACTATAAATGCAACAAGATGAACAATGCCAGCCAGAATGAGTGTAAATGGTTGATAGATCATCCTGTTTGCATTGATGAAAATGTGACTGCTGTATACAAGTGTTGCCTTGGAGATATTAGCAAATGAAGACATGATACCAAGCATAAAAACAAAATAGTCATCCAGTAGGTTGTTTTCCTTTGTAGCTGTACTTCGTAAACATGCCATTGCAAGTGGTAAGAAACCAGAAAAACAAATTGTTATTATCAATAACATTATATCTATTCCAGTGTATGCAATGAAGACCATCCAAAATGCTGAGCAGCTGAGTGAGATCAGAATCAAAGTCGCATCTGTTGCATACATCACCATGGTCAAAAATTTTCCAACTGCAATACCAGCAAAACCTTGAAATGCTGTTGTACCCCAGACATAAATTTTGCTTTTATAATAAGACTGTTGAAGAGGAGCACTTATGAGGTAGTGATGAACAACAGAATCAAATAAATGTTTGCCAAATTCGGTCAAAAATCCAGCCAGTAATATACCTGCTATATATTCATTGCTAATTGCAAGTAATGGGTTAAAAAGGAAGTCAATAATGCCCATTTTTATTTGGCTGTACTTTTCTGAATCTTTTTCACTGAAGTTAAAAGAGATGATTTCATCTGATGTTGGAAGAACAAAGTAAAGAAGCAGGAAAACAAAAACAGACAATGTGAAGGTTGCAGCAAAAAAATACGAGAATGGGATGATATGATCTGGGACAAATTGTGATACAAAGTGGGCTGAACTTTCTCCCAAATATACCATGCCTTCAATGACAACAAAAACGAGTGATCTTGCCATTGTAGCTTTTGTCACAAAAGCAGCAAGAGCCCAGCAAAATAATATGGCACCAGGCAAATCGCCAATGAATATGTTAAGTACAACGCCAGCAAAAAGATGCTCCACTCGTGAAGAACGACAGATAGAAATCGTCAAATAAACGAGGCTTTGCAGAGCGAGTATAACCGAGACAAATAAACCAACTCTTTCCTTATTTCTGACTGTTCCTAATACTGCTGCGAGAACAAAAACTGTGAACGAAGATGGGATCAGTGAAGAAATTTTAAATATTTTCGACCATTTGTCTACATCTGTTGTGACCTTGGACATTGAATCCATTGGACTGTCATGCAGACCGGCGCTCCCACAGTGGGCTGTATTGTAGTTGTATTTATGGCAAAATTTCTTCATCATCACTTTTAGCAACAAGTCGGAATGCAAGTTTATAATAAATATAATCAAAAATGTTGTAATAAAGATGACAGAAACGGTTCTTGCCAGCATTTTTAGGGCTTGATATTGGTTGATAGTTCTAACTCCTTGCACTGAAATCAACTTTTAGCAGCTACTGGAGTCTTGAAACTTGCAGGCTTTTTTATCGAAGCGAACAGTGATGTTTTCAATGACAGATTACGTTGAAACACTGATACCCATCCTTTAGTTTTACCAGGGTTTCGAAAACTTGAACAATCAAAAGGAAGTGTTCATGTTTGTCTAGCCTGGGCGCTCATGGGTAGGCTGAACTTGAAAAGATTTGAAAGGGGTTCGTATGTTATAGACAAAACAAGCATAACAATTGTATGAAAATAACCAATAAGGTCGAGGCAGCAAAATCAGACGTCTAGACCTAAAAATCGTAGGATATCTACCACAAAATAACACGCCAAACAGGTACAAATTTCCGTCCGTTGCCTCCGGGAATCTTTAAATGGCACCTTTCTGTTTTATGCGGTCCTCCTTGTCCATGTCCAGTCGTCCATAACAAATCATCAAGGAAAGATCAATAACAAAAAACTTAAAAAAGTTTTACATTGTCTGAAATATGACATGTTTCCTTTTTCAAAGCCATCCAGGGCCGTCGAAAGCGGTGGAGGGAGGGAGGGGGGGGGTGACTGAGCCCTCCCAATTATTCTCAGGCTGTTTACTATTGTATGTTTCCTTTATAATAATGGGAAATGGGAAGCAGTACGGGGGGCGGTCTGGCCCGGGTGGCAAAGTGGCTATGTGCAAAAAATTTACGAGCCTTTCCGCGTAGGAGAAATTAATACCCTAGACTGATTATATTGCGATTAAAGTCCCAATACATGCGCTTCAAACCACCCAAACCCTGGTTTCCGTTATTTCAGCCATGTGTTCAATCTTACGTGTACCCTGGGTCCCAGAGCCACAAAATTTCGAGCGCGTAAACAGAATGTCAAGTAGAGAAGCGAATGAGCGTACTCTTATCTTCTATTTCCGCTCTCTAATTTATGTGGCTCTGATGCCCAGGGTATCTGACTGTCAGAGACAGTACTGTGGGAACGAAATTCATATTGGTGGGGGGGGGGCGGCTGCTCATTGTATTTATTTCCACTTAGTACACTGTTTTACAGGACATGAGGCTTAGGCTGCAATTATTGGGAGGGGTGCTTCAGTAAATGAAAATAACGTAAAATTCAAAACAGGAAATTCAGAAGAGAGATGACAAGGGGTCGTCACTATCATCTGGTTACAGAGATCTGTATCAGGATTTAACAATGCAAAGAAGATTTGTTGACACAAAGAGGAAGCAAAAGAGCAAGAAGAGACTTTTTTCAAGATTTCAAGTTCTTAGAATGTCAGAATTGCTGGCATTTGCAAATTGCTACCAGCAGCTTATCGATCAAGTGAAAACAACAACTGGTGGAAATAGAGACCCTGAAAACAGATGATCTCAAGGAACAAGCTCTTAGAGAAGAAACATATGGAGAGGAAATCTGTGACTTTCAAGGTGGTGATTCACAAAGAGAGAAAGGACCCCAAAATCGACATCGACACCCTTCATCAAAAGTGTGAAAGCTTACCAACTGTGCATACCCTGCGCATTCAAAACTTTGTACCGACGCTCATTTTTATTTTTTTATATATTTATAGATTTTATCATATATAACAATTTTATAAGAATATGAGCATCAAAACTGGTCAAAAGTTGAGATCAAATTAGGAACAAGCTAAGGCTGAATTACTGTTTAATGCATTTTTGAACAACATTTTATCCCAAAACGAGGATTTTTAGCCATGTGTGGTTGCTTTTCGGTGAATATTCAATCTTGTCGTCAAATGAAGGCTGTCTCACTCACTTTGTTGGCAAATAATGCCTGAACACCTCCCAAGAGCGCAAAAGCTAGCAATCGCACTGCTTACACCCTATTAATTTAAGAACAAATTAAGGACAATCCACCCTTGGATTTTTGCGAAAATTAAGAACAGTCAGTCTGAGCCTAAATTTACTGGTTTTTTTAAAAGAATAAATGAATACAACATGCACCTAGCAGCATACCCTTCCCTCTACAACGCGTATAAATGCTTGATGACACTTAGCTGCACCCAAGTTTCCTTTGAAAGATTATTCAGCGCTACTGATAATTTCAAAAGAAGAGAAAACTTTCCACTTGATTACGAGCAAGTCATTGGCCAATTTGCTGATTCATTTGCACTTCTTCGAAAAGAGTTGAAACTCTGAGAATTCAAATAAGTTTTGATCTTGATTCTTAACTCTACATGGGATTTTAAGATTTTAAAGCCTGTTTACACGAGAGGAAAGGTATGGATCCAATTGGGTCCGAATTTGCGAATTAAAGTCGATATACTGCTGCTGTTTAGCGTATTGCTTTATTATCAATCTTTATTGAATCAATCGTATTCTAAGCCACATATTTAGTGGGTGTGGCTCAATTTTTCCCGCCACGCCCTAAACCGGGCCCTTGAGTTTTCTAGCCACCCTGCAAATTTGACGCCAGACCGCCCCTGGTTTTGAAGCTGCTTATATCTTGACCATAGTGCTGGATCTCTCTCAGCCCGTCTCTTAATACGGTCTCTCTCGCACATCAAATTCTTGATGCTTGGGGAAATCCATGGTACATGTGCATGCCCCGTCTTAGCGGTCCTTTTTTCAACGGGGCATGCACATCCAAGACAGCGAGAAAGAGATCGTAGAAATTGCTAGCCATCTTATAAGGGTCATCCGATCTACATGACATAGCCACCTCCCAGTCAATACTACGCAAGTCCTTAAGGAAAGAGTCACTGTCATCATTTTTCAAACTGCGTGACTCTGTCTTAAATTTCACGTCATTGACATGAACTCTAGCGTTTAATTTTCTAATACCGTGTGTCATATAGTGATCTGTAATATCGATTTTTACGACCGATACATTACAGAGGTTGTTGGGTCTGCTTGAAGAAATGTGATCTATTAACTAAAATATTTTATTAGGCTCTTTTAGTTAAGTTGAATGAGCTTCTGCTAGATGCCCAGAGCATGATAGGGCAACTGATAAATTATTACTGAATGGTTTATCTGCGAAAAGATCAAATTACGAAATTTACAGCAATGCTGACATTTACAGGAGATGTTTTGTTTTTGGTTCTGGGCATTTCGCTTTGTTTTAAGTTTTGATAAGAGGGTCTTTCCGATGGTTATACGAGAATTACAATACATGAACTCTATATCGAAGTGAGGAGGAAAATTCACATTTTGTGAACAAAGCAGGAATCTGGGATAGCCGCAAAAAGACATTTCCACAAATCCCAAAATTCAATACTGCACATTTTCGAAATCAATACTGCATGTTTTTAAATTAATACTGCACAAAATGTGTAATACTGCACACTAAAATAGGCCCTGGAAAGAGCATTATCATTCAAGAAAGGAAAATGCACAAATTACATAACAAAAATAGGCAACATTGGGAAAAATCCTCTTCCCCCTAAATTATCATCTAATTTGCATCATTTATTGATCATTATGACCGTAAAAATTGTGTGAACCCCCTCCCTCCATCTCTGATTAGGTAATATGCAAACGTTCCCAGACCCAACTGCCAACGCATCGATAATCTTATCCAGATACAACCATTCTGAATGGAAAGAACATAGGATTGTACTCAGTTAATGCTTCAAATGTGAGAACCCTCTCAGCTTTTCGATATCAGGAATTTGAAATAATTCGCATTAGTCATAAGTGAAGAAACTAATTTGCGCTGGTAAGTCTTGGTTAATCACAAGTCTTGGGCGTTTTTGAAGATTTCGGAAAACCATTCAATATAATGGTGAAGCTAAACTAAACTGTAAAATCTATGACGCCGAAACCATAACCACGGCGAACTTTTTATGCAACGTTCTTTCGAGAGGTCAATTGATGGTTGTAATCAATTTTAGTTCTGTGCGAATATTGATAATTGCCTTTCGAAAGTTTTCAAGTTTTTTGAAAAATATTACTCGAAGCAAGGACGTACCGGGAAATTTCGCCGTGTCCTGGTGGACCGAGAAGCGATGGGTGGATAACTGTGGATAATTTTTCGCAGGTAGAAAGGCCAAAATTTGTTGTATCCTGCAGAGCAGTGAGAGATCGCTTCCAGAATATTTTCACCAACAAAAAGTCCAAAAATAGAACAGAAGAACGTGCAAGTGGAATTAATCCTGAGCACACAGAAAAACATGTTCTCCTAGCAAGATAAGGGAGCTTTTTGATGCAGCAATTGCTGATCAGCAAGCAGCATCCCAGCAAGTTAAAGAAAAACAAACAGCAGAAATGGAAAAAGATGAAGAAATGAAAAGGAAATCAGTAGAAACAATTGGAGAAAGCAGGAAGAGAAAGAAAGGGGATATGAAAAATGTAAGTGAAAAGAAACGTAACGTTCGGCAGAAAACCTTTCAAAATTATTCAAGAAAGAATCAGAGTTGACTGTTGACTCAATACGGGCTGACTCACAATTGCGTTTGGAAACCAAGTTTAGACCCACTTTCCGTTCAGAATACAAATTGAACAGAGTTTACCCTGGGTGAACTCAACACAGGCTGAACCCGGGTAGCTTTTTGTTGTGTAAACCGGGCTTTCGATTGGAAATAATTTCATTTGTATTCATTAATAAGCGTCAGACGAAGAGTTCAAGTGAATTTTGTTCCACTTTTCAGAGCTATTTTGAACATTATTTCTTCCTTGTACTCATATTGTAGTTTTCTAAATGTATTATCAGTCATTCTATCAGTTCAATTTTGCGTAGACAAAATATGCTCAATGCATTCTAAACAACAGGTTACACCATTCAATCTTTTCCTCTCTTGGGTACAGTTAAATTTTAGCTGTAAGTCAGCGCTGTGAGCTGTTTTTCTCCGATCGCAGTAGCTGCCTAAAAAACTCACCATATCTTTGAAACACGTTCAGATTTGTAAGAGTTATTAGTTTCTATAGATTAAACAATGAAGCAACGAACATCGTAGAGAAATCAGTTTTGTTGATTTTCTTGATTACTTGAAATATGAATCAAAACTATGGACAAAGATTTCCATAGGAAGAAGCATAATTAAAGGATATTCCTGGGAATTCGGAGCTGGAGAAATACCAAACGAGGCAGGCTTAAAAAGGTAGCTTTCAGAGTTGTTTTAATGTTCGCTACTTTTTAAAAATATAATTTCCGCAAATTTAGATCTGCAAAGTTTTTGGATAAAAAAGAAATTATGCTTTTTTGCTTTGCTCTTCATTTCAAATGAATGTATAGCGAAGGCCGGGGGGAGGGAATGTGAGAAGTGACATAATTGGCAATATAATAGAGGGGTTCAGAGAGATGGTGACACAGGGGGGGACATTGGGCCTAAAAACTGACTGGGCCTGGGCTGACTGGGCCCGGGCTGACTGGGCCCGGGCTGACTCGGCCCGGGCTGACTCGGCCCGGGCTGACTCGGCCCGGGCTGACTCGGCCCGGGCTGACTCGGCCCGGGCTGACTCGGCCCGGGCTGACTCGGCCCGGGCTGACTCGGCCCGGGCTGACTCGGCCCGGGCTGACTCGGCCCGGGCTGACTCGGCCCGGGCTGACTCGGCCCGGGCTGACTCGGCCCGGGCTGACTCGGCCCGGGCTGACTCGGCCCGGGCTGACTCGGCCCGGGCTGACTCGGCCCGGGCTGACTCGGCCCGGGCTGACTCGGCCCGGGCTGACTCGGCCCGGGCTGACTCGGCCCGGGCTGACTCGGCCCGGGCTGACTCGGCCCGGGCTGACTCGGCCCGGGCTGACTCGGCCCGGGCTGACTCGGCCCGGGCTGACTCGGCCCGGGCTGACTCGGCCCGGGCTGACTCGGCCCGGGCTGACTCGGCCCGGGCTGACTCGGCCCGGGCTGACTCGGCCCGGGCTGACTCGGCCCGGGCTGACTCGGCCCGGGCTGACTCGGCCCGGGCTGACTCGGCCCGGGCTGACTCGGCCCGGGCTGACTCGGCCCGGGCTGACTCGGCCCGGGCTGACTCGGCCCGGGCTGACTCGGCCCGGGCTGACTCGGCCCGGGCTGACTCGGCCCGGGCTGACTCGGCCCGGGCTGACTCGGCCCGGGCTGACTCGGCCCGGGCTGACTCGGCCCGGGCTGACTCGGCCCGGGCTGACTCGGCCCGGGCTGACTCGGCCCGGGCTGACTCGGCCCGGGCTGACTCGGCCCGGGCTGACTCGGCCCGGGCTGACTCGGCCCGGGCTGACTCGGCCCGGGCTGACTCGGCCCGGGCTGACTCGGCCCGGGCTGACTCGGCCCGGGCTGACTCGGCCCGGGCTGACTCGGCCCGGGCTGACTCGGCCCGGGCTGACTCGGCCCGGGCTGACTCGGCCCGGGCTGACTCGGCCCGGGCTGACTCGGCCCGGGCTGACTCGGCCCGGGCTGACTCGGCCCGGGCTGACTCGGCCCGGGCTGACTCGGCCCGGGCTGACTCGGCCCGGGCTGACTCGGCCCGGGCTGACTCGGCCCGGGCTGACTCGGCCCGGGCTGACTCGGCCCGGGCTGACTCGGCCCGGGCTGACTCGGCCCGGGCTGACTCGGCCCGGGCTGACTCGGCCCGGGCTGACTCGGCCCGGGCTGACTCGGCCCGGGCTGACTCGGCCCGGGCTGACTCGGCCCGGGCTGACTCGGCCCGGGCTGACTCGGCCCGGGCTGACTCGGCCCGGGCTGACTCGGCCCGGGCTGACTCGGCCCGGGCTGACTCGGCCCGGGCTGACTCGGCCCGGGCTGACTCGGCCCGGGCTGACTCGGCCCGGGCTGACTCGGCCCGGGCTGACTCGGCCCGGGCTGACTCGGCCCGGGCTGACTCGGCCCGGGCTGACTCGGCCCGGGCTGACTCGGCCCGGGCTGACTCGGCCCTGACTTCTTTGGTCTGTAAGAATGTATTGTTAACGCGAAAGAGGGTTGAGCCCTGTTAACTTTTCTACTGCGCATGCGGAATAAGGTTGCGAATTGAAAAAAGCGCCGGTTTTTTCTGCTTCTTTTCGCACAGCTTGTGCTTTCTAGTAGACTTTAATGTTACGGTAAACGTTTTCTGGACGAAAGCATTTCTCGATTTCTCCACTTTCTAGAACTCTTAAGGCACACAATTAAAACCATGTTTGAAACTAGCATAAGTTTTGAAAATGCAAAAAATTCCATGTAAACGGAAGTTTCCATAACTTCTTTATCAAAATTACTAGTTGAGGTCTGAAAATCTTTTGACCTGTTACGCCGATTATCTTTGCTTTGCGGTTGTGGTAGCATGTCTCATTTACAATATCGCATGGCACATCCATGTATCAATGTATGACAATGTTTATTCGAAGAGGTTTTTTTATCTTAAAGCTTCAAGTGGCTTGACCCGGATTTTACTGTGGTTTACGAGTGTACCTTGCAAGTGCAATCAGTAAAATTCCGTTTTCTACAGACTTACAGCTCGTCTACATACAGGTACAAAAAAGCTTTTTGGTACACAAGGAACTAATGGAATGGTTCAAAAATTTGCACATGGCCAGGACAGATGTCGGGTAAGCAAAGTGTGTCTCAAATTTGTGTAGCTGGGAATCAGTTTACTGCAAACTATGTCATAATTCAATTAAACTAGGAATTATACTTGGGAAAATTAACGAATTAATAAACGACGTTTCGAGCATAGCCCGTTATCAAATTAGTATATTTATGTCATAATTCATTCTTAAAACCCCATGCAATGCATGACAAAATGGGGAATTATATTGCCAGCAAAACGGGGGCTTGTCCCTGGAAAAATATGCGTTTCTTTGAAAAAATAAAGAGGGGCTTTAGCTCCTACTAGCCTGGTATGATGCCCGTACAATTATGCGTAATTATGGTCAGGCATGAACATGTACTTATAAAACTATTGACTTTTCAGAAAGATATCTGACAACATAATTTGAAAAAATAGGTTCTAAGGGATCCTCATGCCACCAGTTTGTGCAAATTGATAATTTTGCAGATTGATGGGCTCCTTCTGTATGAGAAAGACATGGTAAAAAGGACAAAGAATCTTTTAAGAAAAAACACAGATATTTTTCAGTAACGAAAATTATTTAAGTTTGAGGAAAGATTGGAATACTTTAATAAGTTATTTTCAAAACATATGGCTTAATCTTCCATTAATACTTGCAGGAGTTTCATATTTTCCAGGCTCTTTCTGTAGAATTCCAGATTTGAGGTGTTTCTGCCAAGTTCCAAACAAGGAGAAGGGGGGGGGGGGAGTACGGCTGGTCATTAGTGAGGGGATAAAATACCCCGTTTGTCACTAGACACGATTTTGAATAAAGTTGGACAAAATTTCTTTTAAGTTCAAAACGCAGAAGATTTAATGCTTCAAATAAAAAATCAAGAAGCCTTTGAGTTCTTTGTTGAAATGCAAAATTAAATAGCCTGTCACAGGACGTTTAAAAATGTTTATCCTTTATCACTCCTAGAGCAGACTTAACTTTTAAGGGATATTTGATGGTCCAAGGAGAGAGCCAGGGCCTATTTTAAGAAATTTTCAATACTGCAAATTTTCTAAGAAATTTTCAATACTGCATATTTTTTGTTGCAATCAGTGCAAATCCCTGCAAACCCCAAGTATCTTAGACATGGAAGTGTAGCGAGGAAATGGCCCGAATTTTGAACACGTGTATAGGCCATGACGCAGAAATCACAAACAGACAGACGATAATAAACACAATCAACAAGAACATTTCAAAACAACAACAAAACAAATAGTAGCTACAAAACCTGATGTATAAATATTGTCATTTATCTCTTGTAAATGGAGTCACTATCTCATGTTTTGTCTGGACAGTTTTTTTTTCATTTTAAAAATCTTTATCCACGAATTCTCTATCAGCTATAATACAAATAAAATAAACTACTTCTATTACAATCACTTCTTTAATATATATAAAATAAAGATGTTGCTGTTCTACCTAGGGATCGTGTTGGAAATTGTGGGGCTCATTCTGATGTTTTTTGGAATCTCATTCCATGTTTTGGCCCCAGAGTGAAAGAAAATACCCTTTGAGAATTCCAAATTTTGTCTTGGAATGTCAATATCAAGCTGATTCCTTTTCGAATACCTGGATATCTCTGATCTACTAATAAATTTATCTTTAAGGCTGTCAGGGCAAAGACCATTTATCATTTTGTACGTCATTATGGCCCTGTCATATTTAATTAGATTTTAAACTGAAAGCTATTTACAAATCCATCCATCCTCAAATTTAGCACTTTTGAGCCCTGCCTTAAAGACGCTGAAGATATTCAAGCTTTGTAGCGGACAGACTTCCCCATAATTCATCACCGTATATTAGATGGCTCTCGAAAAATGCCCTGTAAACCTGGTCCAAATTCGACTGTGGGAGTATGTTTCTAAGTTTTCTCAACGAAGAAAGACCACTTTTAAGTTTACACTTAAGCCTCTTGTACTGCTTGTTCCAAGGTAGGTTTTCATCGATGGTGACTCCGAGATATTTTACTTCATGGGCTCGTTGGATTTTTCCTCCATTTATTTCCACGTTTATCTCCCCCTGGATATGGTTAATTCGTATTTTATGACCAATGACCATATATTCAGTTTTATTGGTGTTCAGACTAAGCTTATTTTGCCGCATCCACTCTGCAATGTTCTTACCCTCAGTTTTTAAGTCATTGCACAGTTCCTCAATGTCTTTTGCAGAGCATGTTATGCTAGTGTCGTCTGCATACATATTTGTTGAGCTTTTTTCTAAGCATCGCTCAAAATCATTTACGTATAGGATGAAAAGGAGGGACCCAAGGCACGAACCCTGTGGAATACCGCACTGAACCTTCTTTTGCTGTAAACTGGAACCATTGATTTGGCAGTATTGTATCCTATCAGTTAGGTATGATGTAAACCACTGATGAGGGGCTCCTCCTATTCCATACTTTGATAACTTAGAGAGCAGAATTTTGTGATTCACTGTCAAATGCCTTCTTTAGGGTTAGATCAAGGAAGATGCTAATATTTATTTTTTTTGTTTTGAATAATGAGGTCAACATGTTGTGCAGCTTTCGAGATGCATGCTGACATTTGGAGAGCATGCTTTTTTCCTTCAGAAAGGTGAAGACTTGATCATGTGCAATTTTCTCGATTAGCTTGGAAAATACCGAGAGTATGGATATTGGCCGGTAGTTGTTCAAATCAGTTTTCGATCCGGTCTTAAAGACTGATATTACCCTGGCTATTTTCCATATGTTCGGAAAAACACCGCTTTCAAGAGAGGAATTGAAAATAGCTGCCAATGGCTTAGATAAAATATCAGCAGCGACTTTCACTAGTTTTACTAGGATCTTATCATAACCTGCAGCTTTAGAGCATTTTAACTTATTGATCTCATTTTCAATGAGTTCAGGATCAACCCTTTGAAATTCAAAACTAGTTTCAACCGGCAGTCCCTTCGTGGGTAGGTACTTCAGGGGGTCATCGCAATCTTTGGTTTCAATAATTTCGGCTAGTTTTGGGCCTATGGAGATAAAGTGCCTGTTGAAGGCCTTTGCAATTTCATCAGGCTTCTCAACACATTGATCTTCATGGATAATTGACAAAGGAGGACTATGATTTGAATGTTTGTCTAATACCTTGTCTATTATTTTCCACATTCCTTTCGGATTATTTGAATTGTCATCTATCATGTTACTGTAGTATGATATAGCAGCTTTTTTGAGTTGAGAAGTTACTCTGTTTCGAACAGGGCGGTCTGGCCCGGGTGGCAAAGTGGTGACAAATTAAGAACAATCCACCCTCGGATTTTTGCGAAAATTGAGAACAGTCAGCCTGAACCTAAATTTACTGGTTTTTATAAAAAAATTAGTGAATCAACATGCACCTAGCAGCATACCCTTCCCTCTACAACGAGTATAAATGCTTGATGACACTTAGCTGCACCCAAGTTTCCTTTGAAAGATTATTCAGCGCTACTGATAATTTCAAAAGAATAGAAAACCTTTCACTTGATTACGAGCAAGTCATTGGCCAATTTGCTGATTCATTTGCACTTCTTAGCAGGGGCGCAACTACGGGGGGGGTCCTGGGGGTCCAGACCCCTGCCCTTTTTCTCAAAAGGGTAAAAGTGCCCCTTTTCCTGGAAAATTGCTTGAATATTTTAACTATTACGCTAAAATGGTTGGTCATACAGTAAATGACACACTACGGAGATGTAATGGACCTCGCAGGAATACAGATAAATGATTTAGTCGAACTTTCGCGCACTTGTTGGGTCGAACGTCATCATGTTGCAGTAATAGAGTATATCTTCAAGCCCCAACTCTACAGCGTGTTTTATGATGCGCTACGCACTGGCTTTGAAGAAGAATGGTTCTGGGACTCAAAAACCAAAATAAAGGCACAAGATTTTGAACGGGATAGAGCCTCTACGACCTCTGGTAAAAAGTTACAAGAATAAAAACCAAGACATTTTTCAAGCCTGTCACATAGTTGACAGGGTCATAGAAGACCTTTGCATGAAACGAGCGAATGCAGGGAAATATTTTCGGACTGGTATTAGCAAGCAGTAAATATGACACAAAAAGTTGATGTTCAGCTGTTCCGTTCCTTGTCAGTATTACAAATCAGCTCAAGGCAAGACTTGGAGACAGAAACAAGCTGAAGGCAAGGCTCGTGGAACTGTTCAACCTCCTCCAATCTGTAGTGCGAAGCAAAGAATTCAATAATAATATTTTAAAGCGCAAAATGTCTTCGGATATGGAAGATGATGGGCTGCTATTCAAAAGTGAGCTGGCGCTGGGAAAAGGAGATGACAGCAGGGTCGCCGAGAGGGGGACAAAGGGGCAAATTGCCCTAGGGCCTCGAGGTCTAGGAAGCCTCACAAAGCAATGAATTCCGTTTTTAAATGGAATTTATTAAAAGTAACAAAATTACAATTAAAAAGTAAAACATCTTAAACGAATTAGTGAATTTAAGCTATTTGCAAGGGTATGGTGGCAAAATTTTTGCTCGCTTCGCTCGCAAGAGGAATTGTTTTTTCCATTTCCCCCCTCCTTCGGGCCTCCTAAACTTCATCACACCTCACCACAAAATAAACCGTACACCACAACTTTTCTCTATTGATCAGTTTCCCTTGTCTGGCGTACAATATTTACAGATTTACTAACTGCTCATATTTTCGGTGTACCTAAACAAATGCCCCGGTGGACCTTTAATGAAGTTTAATTAGTGCCCTTTTTGTGTCTTGGACCCCTGCCCTCTGAAATTTCTGGTTGCGCGCCTGCTTAGAAAAGAGTTGAAACTCTGAGAATTTAAATAAGTTTTGATCTTGATTTTTAACTCTACATGGGATTTTAAAGCCTGTTTACACAAGAGGAAATGTATGGATCCAACCAATTGGGTCCGAATTTACGAATTAAAGTCGATATACTGCTGCTGTTTAGCGTATTGCTTTATTATCAATCTTTATTGAATCAATCGTATTCTAAGCCACATTTTTAGTGAGTGTGGCTCAATTTTTCCCGCCACGCCCTAAACCGGGCCCTTGAGTTTTCTAGCCACCCTGCGATTTTGACGCCAGACCGCACCAGCACCCCCCCCCCCCCCAATATGAAATTCGTTCCGACGGCACTGTTGTTGAGAAACAGACACACAAAAGTTTTTATCCGCAATCCGCAACCTTTTGACTCCCTCTCCGCCAGAAGCCGATCTGAAAAGGAAACTTTGTCGCTGTGAAGCATGGTTCTGCGAAGGCGTTGTTCAAAAGTTCAAACTATGTGAAAGACCAATCAAATGAAGGCACCAAACTGCATTAACCAATCAAATTATTTCGCGCGATTCCAATGATACATTCAACCGCCCTCCTTTTATTTACCCGCAAACTGTTCGATTAACTAGTTCGATGCATGTTAAGGTAAGTTGACCAGGAATTTTAAACTCTAGAAAAGACTACTCATTTCTCATTTTATGGAATTATTTGGTTTCATCCAAGTTTGGTAACCGTTTTTAATCAAGTGATGATGTCCAGTGATCTTGTTGGAGAAATTGTTGTGATAAAAAGAAGTGGAAACGATGGCGCCAGGTTTCCGTTGAGATCTGCACACTGCACTTTCGGGAGGTAAGCGATGTCGAATCTTATTTCTTCCCCGTGAATCTTCTAAATTTATTTTGAAGGTTTAAAAAACAGTAAGATATATTCCAATTTAGGAATTTGTTGTCTTGTATTGGTCATGGAGAGCTATAATATTTCTTTAAGTTCGTTGGCCTATCATCCTGATCAGCTTCTCTATCTTTCGTTTTTGCCGTTGTCTTTGAAGATTGATAACAATTCTTTCTTCCTAGGGATCCAGAATGTGATATTAGAATCCAGATACCCCAAGTTGCACTTGAACACGCAAAAATTTATTGTGATAATGGGAAGGTATGTGCAACTTTTATCAATCTTGCGGTAAATTTACTTTTGAAGCCACATTTCTTCAATATTCGTTCCTTTTCAAAAATAAAAGTGTTTGTGAAATGGTATAGTAATTTCCTCACTTTCTGATTCCCCACCTTTGGCTCTTGCAGACGGCCTTGCTAGAAGCAGTGAAAACTATTCTTTCTTCTTTCCAGGTTTGGTTACAAAATCTTGCCAAGGAAGTACCGACATTGGTAAACAGCAGAGCAGTAGATACGCATGAAATTTCACATAATGACGTTTTTACTATAAGTCAGCGATCTTTCCGCTTTGAATTTCCAGAGAGAAGAAAAAGCGTCTCAAGACGCCAGTCATCAGGCAAGAAGGTGAGTAAAAGAGTTTATTATCATTTTCCACAACTTGATAATCATTCAACTTGCAGCTTTTTTCGAATGTCCAGATCTGCATTATGCTTTATCTTGTGCTGTCAGCAATTGACTGTAAAAGACAGGTTTTTTCATAAACAGAAAGAAAATAATGTAAATTTTTTGTCGAAAGATCTCTTCCCTCCAAAAATATCATCAGGTAGAATATAAGTCAATGTAAATACTTTACGATTCTTTTCAGGGTTACAAGCTCCATTCCTTTTCAAATAAATAATTAAGACCTGGATATAATTATGAAGAATTTTTATGTATGTATTTTATTTCAGACACCTCTGAAGCCTATACAAGCAAGTCCTAAAACACCCACAGGAAAGGATCTTCTACAGATATCCACAGCCAACAAGCCAAAAAGCCCAGCAAGTCTGAAGAATGATGAGCACAAAACAAGATCTCCAAATGGAACAGGTCTTGTCTCTCCAACAAAAACTTCAGTTGCAACTCCTGTCCAACAAAAAGAGAATACACCAGAGGAACTGCTATCAAATGCAACTACACCTTCAATTCTCAAGAAGGCATCAGCAAAACGATCTGAGAGGAAAAGGATATCTTTTGGTCCCACTCTAAGTCCGGAATTGTTTGATAAGACAATGCCACCATCCACTCCATTAAGGAAAGGTAGAAGTCCATCACGAAGATTGTCAGAACCACTAAGAAAGGATACTCCTGGAAAGTCTCCAAGTAAAAAAAGATGCTCACTTGGAACAGCTTTGGGCAAAATGCCAATAGTGGAGGAAGATGAGAATGCAACAGGAGATAAAGATCCAGCATCTAATAAGAATACAGAGGACGAAACTGAAGTTAAGAAGGAACAACCTACTGCTCCAACACCATTGAGAGAGGAGATAAAGAAAGGTGTTTCACTGAGGCAAACAAAGAAGAAGCTCGATGCAGAATTGCAGAAAGAGATTCAGGATGGGAAAGAGTTGAAAAAGACCAAGAAACCAGCACCAACTCCACTTAGAGCTGAAATCAAGAAAGGTGTGAAACTAAGGCAGACAAAGAAGAAACTTGATGCAAAATTGCAGATTGAGATCAAGGATGGAAAAGAGTTGAAAAAGACAAAGAAGTCAGCACCTACTCCATTGAGGGCTGAAATCAAGAAAGGCGTTCAGCTAAGAGCAACTAAAAAGAGACTTTCAGCCAAACTGCAAAATGAAATTAGAGCTGGAACAAAGTTGGTCCCATTGCTTAAGAAATCACTGAAGACACCCATCAGAAATCAGATCAAGTCAGGTGAGATCAGGTTTACCCTTAATAGCTTAATGCATGGTGCATTTCATTGCTTGATTTCATGTAACAGGATCAGGATGTATAAACAAAAGATTGCATGATAAGATTTTGAATTTAATTTAAACTTCCACTAGGTTATACTGAGTGTATCTTTTTCCTATTTAATTCAAAAGACATACTTTTGATGTGTCAGGATTCACTAAGAGGGACAAATTTCACTAAGACGGACAAAAATGGCAAATGAAATTAATTTGAGGAAAAGCTGCAAAAAGAGCTAATAGTATGGCAACCCTACATTATTCTAAGTACTGAATCCCCCCTTAAATGTTATAATAATTGCAAAACAACTGCTTGATTATCATGGTAATATTATCATTGTTTATATGTTTTGCCTCAGGGATTAAGCTGAGAAAGATAATGAAGAAAATGTCTACACCCCTCAAGACTGAAATTGCATCAGGAAGAAAGTGCTTGACAACAGCAAGCCAAAGTGAATCTGACAACGCTAAGCAGGGAGAAATTGTTAAAAGTATTGAAAGCAGTAGAGGCGAGGATGAATCAATGCAGATAGAGGTAAGGAAAATGATGTTAGTTTTTAATCTTGCTACCTAGCTTCTCAAGCTAGTTTTAGGAAGCTGAGAAGCTATGGTTATCCTACAGTGCCCTGGCCCTTCCTCTGGGTGTAAGCACATCTTGTGATTCATACACCTTGAATTGCCAAGAGCTGGTTTCATTTTGTCAGGGGCTCCAACCATTGGATCTGTAGTTAGGGGCACTAATAATTGAGCCATCCTCACCAAGCCTTCATATGGGGATATTCCAAAATGCTAAATAAAGTAACAGAAGGAATAGGAATAAAGTATCGGAAGGATACATGTTAACAGATGTGAAAAACTTTAGAATTGTTACTTTAACCCAACAACTATGACAAATATTAAATGATCTGATATATACTGTGTAAATCAAACTTTATCCGAAAAACTTTGATGAAACAAGGGGTAACATCAGATATAAAGGTTAACAAAGGGCAGTATGTCTTGCACATCTTAATATACAGCTTTATAAGTAAAAGTCCCTCAACAATTTGTGCAAGCCTTAGTTAACAGTACAGTTTTTCAGATCAAGCAATTCAAAGATTGGCTAAAAATACTTAAGAACACTTGGAATCATTATAGTGTTAATATTTGCAAGAAATATACTAAAGCCTTCAAAACAATATTTTGATCAGTTTATCATAATACCATATGAGACAAGTATCACCCTTTTAGGTTCCCCAGTTCTGAGACATGAAGATTAAGTAATCTTGTCTTTCCTGTCAAAATGTTTGAAATATAAATGCATTTTGCAGATAAACTTTAAAAGGCCAGGGCCACATGGTATAGAGCACCGAAATCATTGTGGCATTCCACAGTTTTTGGGAAATGACTACCCTTATATTGTATGACAACATTTTTTATAAATTGAGGAGTGAATAATTCTAAAACAGCTACAAATATTGAAAGATGATAAAGTAGCAAAAAAGTGACACTGTAATGACCTTTCTTTGAATAAAGTTAACTCAACCCTTATGTTATTTCTATTTACATGTCTCATTGTCACTGTCTCCACAGTCATCCACAAGATAATTCATACATCGGTAGTACATCCTTTTGTATAATCTGAACACACAAAGTTTTGTAAATGTAGTCAATGAAAATATCAAAGGCACAAATCTTGCAACAGCATCTTTCACCAGTACTTACTGAAGCAGGTCTAAAGCAACTTAATGACTGAAGAATTCTTTCATATCAGTTTGAAATATTTGAAGCAATATATAATACATTGACAATTTCTTGTAAATACCTCTATTGGACTGATGTTTTGTGTTTACCTGTATTTTCTTAGATGCAGTTGGAATCAGTGAATTTCCCACAGGATTAATGTACCCAGTTTTGAAAAAAAACAGCGTTTTTTGATTAAAATTAACATCTTCTTTCATTAACATCAAGGCCTTTTGGAAGCATTTGGGCCTTTCTCTAAACACAGTAACTGTGCTTCCCCTTAATTGAACAAGGGGAGTTTGCTACACATAAAAATATTGTTATTCTTTCCTCCACAGGTTTGCCCTCTGATTAAAGAAGATTTAAGTCTTCAAACCGTTGTGAAAACACCAAAGACAAGTAAGCATGTTGAGGTCGTTGAAGAACATTTTGGACTTCAAAAACTTTTGAAAACTCCAAAAGAAAAGGCATCTCAAGATGTATTTGAAGAGGAACATTTGGGTCTCAAGCGGTTGATGAAAACACCCAAAGTTAAGGAAGATGCTAGTGCTGTTGATGACCATTTCGGGCTGAAGAGGCTGGTCAAGACACCAAAAGAAAAGTCTGTTGGTGATTCAGAAGTTTCAGAACACCTTGGCTTGAAACGACTGATGAAAACACCCAAAAACAAGACAGGAGTGAATGTGCCTGTTGATGGTGAGCTAGGGTTGAAAATGTTAATGGGGTCGCCAATAGTACAACCTGTTCCTGTTGAGAGCCCTCATATGGATAGTTTGTACTACACAACAACTGTTGAACAGCCTGTTAGCCACAGCCATTCGAAAGAAGGCAAAAGCAGTACTCCAAAGAATAATTCATCAAGGAAAAAGGTGAAACATGATTATTGAATTTCCTTTTTGTTTCAGTTTGATTTGAACAAACCTGCAACCTCTGTCTAGTTGTAAGCTAACCAACCTACTAACTAAATATCTCACTTTTTATTGCAGACACCATTGAGGTCTATTAAAGGCAGTCCAAGAACACCTCATGCTGGGGAATCATTGAAGAAGTCTATCACAAGATTGCGACGGAATTCGGCAGCTGTTCAGGAGGAAGATGAAGCTCTCGTATCTTCAGATTTGTTGTTAAACACCTCTCTTGAGAGATCTGTTGATGAAAAACCAGCAGAAAATTCAGTGCCAAAAGTAACAACTCCATCATTACTTAAGAAGAAAGCATCAGCAAAAAGATCTGAGAAGAAGAGGATATCCTTTGGTCCTAGCCTTAGCCCTGAATTGTTTGACAAGACATTGCCACCGTCTACGCCACTGAGGAGAGGAAAAAGTCCATCAAGAAGATTGTCAGAGCAAATGCACAAGGCTACACCTGGAAGTACTCAGAAGAAGCAGAGGTGCTCCCTTGGAACAGCTTTGGGCAAAATGCCAATCATGGAGGAGGAGGAAGATGGAATTGAATTGAAGAAAAATCACCCTACTGCTCCAACACCATTGAGAGAGGAGATAAAGAAGGGTGTTTCACTGAGACAGACAAAGAAGAAGCTTGATGCAAAATTGCAGAAAGAGATTCAGGATGGGAAAGGGCTGAGAAAAACAAAGAAGTCAGCACCAACTCCATTGAAAGCTGAGATTAAAAAAGGTGTGAAACTAAGGCAGACAAAGAAGAAGCTTGAAGCAAAATTGCAGAAAGAGATCAAGGATGGAAAAGAGTTGAAAAAGACAAAGAAGTCAGCACCTACTCCATTGAGGGCTGAAATCAAGAAAGGCGTTCAGCTAAGAGCAACTAAAAAGAGACTTTCAGTCAAATTGCAAAACGAAATTAGAGCTGGAACAAAGTTGGTCCCATTGCTTAAGAAATCGCTGAAGACACCCATCAGAAATCAAATCAAATCAGGTATATTATTTAGAATATTTCTTTCAATTTTTTATGTTTATGTATATATATATGCTTTAAGATTCTTGGCTTAGGTAATTTATTGAGAGTGGTGTTTATTCATAGTTTTGTGGCTCTTCAAACAAACTTTGGCTCCCTTGAATTAACCTTTGATTTGAAGGCCTTGTTATGTCATCATTAATGTTAACCCCTGTTTCAAATTATTTCCATTTTGCTGAAGCCCCAAACTCAAACAGTTATTCAAAGTTGGAAGATATTTGGGCAAGAATTGGATCAATTTTGATGCTCGTGTTCTCTTCTTGTGGCCACTTTGTTTTTCCTGTGACCTAGGCTTTACAAAAAAAACCAGCTTTGCGGAGTGTGAAAATACGGATTCAGTCCCAGCGTATTTTCTCATGAAGCCTCATAGAAGATAAATGCCCAATAACTCAAGAATATTTGTCAGTCACTGCCTCTGCAAAGTTGTACTACGTGTTTTAAGGTTACTAAAACCTGTACCAACTTTGGTTCGAAAATCAGTGTATAGAACTGAAATGCTTGTCAAGCTTGAAAATTTTAATTTCGTCCCTCCATAAAATTTGTCGTAAAATACGTTTGGCAAAGCCCAATTGTCTTTCCATCTAGCAGTTTTTGAATTGATCACATACAAACGAAAAAGCCGCCATTGTGTAGACAGAAGGAGTTTTTTTTATCTCTTAGACTCCAGTGGTAATTTTTCTCTAGGCACGCAGCACTGATTGGTCAACTATACCGGTCTTGTGCTTGCATTTTTCTGATTGGCCTATTTCGATTCACAACTGGGTATATATTTTTTATCATGTTCTCTTGGATATTTTTTCTGACGTTTTATGCTCTGAGGAGTGTCAGGCAAAAACGTTTTTAGTTAATATGTTGTAAAATGATTTGCTTTTTTCAAAGTACATTTGTCATTTTCAGTTGTATCTTACTTATGAATCTTTTTTAGGAGTGAAACTACGAAGGACAATAAAGAAAATGTCTACTCCCCTGAAGGCTGAGATACATGCAAGAAGAATTTCGTCCAGATCTACAAAGAAAGTTGAGACTGTCAAACCAGTTACTGAGAAGGCAACAGTCCAGGATTCGGAAGCCACAAAAACTAGCAGCGGCAGACACCTTCTTAAGGCTAAGCGTAGACTTGGAACAAATCGTGCACCAGAACCAACAACAGGTGCATTGGAGATACCTAGAAGAGTAAGTGAAATGTTGATCTTTCAAGTATGATACCTCTTCATTTTACTGGTCTGAAGTAATATTTTGTTCCTCTCACCTACCCAAAAAAGTCTTTCTCGAAAAAAGCATGATTTTTAAATTTTTCCAACCTCTAGGCACATATTTAAACGCCAAGTCAACATGCTTTTCAATTATCATTCCATTGGATGGAAATATTTCTATAATGTGTTTTTAAAACATTTTTGGATCATATATACATTATCTGCAAAATCTTTAATTGTATGTATCTCAAAAGATCTTTACTATTTCACTATTTTAAGAGCCTCTTTTACGCCTCCTTTACTTGGTCTCGCTGTGACTTAGGTACCTAAAAGTTAAGGACTTTAATTATCTTTAAGTTGTAATGAAAGCAACTCAGAAATGCGGATATTGAAAAGAAAAGCGTAAATCGACTTTATTTTTGCTTTTTCCTGTGACTGACCATGCATCCCTATAAATTTCAGATTAAATGTTGATTCCCAATCACATGCTTGTTTTAAAAGTTTTGTTAAGAATGCAGTTATCAAACGTTTTTCAAATTCGCGGGAAATTTCAAAATCTCAATTTGGGTATTCTTGTTTTTGCTTATAGTTATCGGCAAAGATTGAGCGACCAGCAAAGAAGAAAATTTGCAGAAGAAGCACACCGAAAAAGATGGTAGAGCTCCGAGACCAAAGTATGTTTACATATTTCCTGTTTACATATACATGCAAGGCTTGAGAATAAAGACTTTGGAAATTTTTCTCATTTCATATTCTGTTTGAGATTAATGTAGATCTGCACCAGATTCTAGTTTAATGCATTGAGTTTTCTTTTCAGTTTGTTCATTTTGGATGGGAGCTTGCCTGAGGTTCTTCTAACCCACCCCCCCCCCCCCCTCTCGAGGATAATAGAAACGATCTGAAGCAGCCGTTGTGAATATAAGCTATTAGTTAATTTTTAATTATAAGCTATTAGACAATGCTACAACCTGGGTAAAGCATTAATGTTCAAGAAAGTACCTTAATGGGTCTCATTGTTTGTTTTCTTAACAGTGGTTGCAGACAAGTATGATTGCAGCTTAGAAACTGAAGTATCTGCAGAAGTCACTGAACAACCTTGGGTTGCTTCTCCTGCGATTGCATTCCAGTCTGCTGGAACCGCCAAAGAAACCACTCCAAAGTCAGCTGGGTTGTCTGCGGATTCCTATCTGTGTGGGACACCCTGTGAAGATCTCAGCAACTTCTCAAAGATACCAGACGTTTGCGTTGCTTCATCTTTTGCAAATGCTGATGATCTACCCGTCGAGGAAGATCTTGGTCTTAAGGAGTTGATGAAAACACCAAAGGCAAGAGAGGACAGTGAAACTGCCGAAAATCCCAAAGAAAAGGCATCTCAAGATGTAATGGAAGAGGAACATTTGGAACAACTGATGAAAACACCCAAAAACAAGATAGAAGGGAATGTATCTGTTGATGGTGAGCTCGGGTTGAGAAGACTGTTTCGATCACCAAAAGAGCAACATGTTCCTGTTGAGAGCCCACATTTAAGTAGTTTGTTCAGGGAGTCCAAAATCAAGCAGGCAGAAGTTATCAATAATTACGGTCTCCGACGGCTTGTCCAGTCTCCCAAACATCGAGTTGCCAAAGCAAACAAATACAGCATTGAACCTGGAACACTGCCGGTAATGTTCAAACCAGGAAAAGAAGTTTGCGTGCCAGTGGAAAACATGAACTTACAAGATCTTTTCGTGGAAAAATATTGTGAAGATGATAGTTCGCCTGCTGCCGAATTTTTGCAACAGGTGATTCCACCGAGTTTAAAAACAGCAGCGGCCAGTCAAGCTCTCCCTGCAAGACAGACAAGAAAAGGAAAATCCGCTAAAGATGTACTTTTGGAAAAGACTGTTGAGCTGGCCAAGAAAAAAGATGAAGTTGTGAGTACAGGGAACAGTGGAAACCAGGCAAGATCGACAAGACAAAGACGAAGAGGAGCAGCCTCTAAGATGAAGGAGTCAGCAGAGGTAGAAGAGATTGCAGACACGCTGGAGTCGACTGCAAAACCTTCCGAGGAGCCAGTTGTGTCTGCCGATGTGGTTGTAGAATCTAAACCAAGTCAAACTGCTGATGAGACTGAAGTTATGACTACGGAATCAAATGAAGTTCAAGAGCCAATACCGAAAAGGCAGACAAGACGGGGCACAAGGAAAGGTAAATCTGCAAACAAGGCTTCAAAACTACCACAGGAACAACCGGTGCAAATGAATGAAGACAAAGAAATTGAGAAGGATGTTAGTGGAATTCAGAAGACAAGGCAGACGAGAAGAAGTGTGGCATCAAAAGCCAAAAAGTCTTCCCAAACGTTGAAAAACCATTTGGAGGCAATTGCGGAGTTACCTGAGGAATCAAATGCTCCAATAAATGAAAGTGAAACTGCAGCTGTTATTGTCAAAGAGATCCAGCAAACACGTCAGACAAGAAGAGGTGCAACCTCAAAAGCGGCACAGTCAGCAAATGTGGAGGATGCTGTAAGCAGTACTGAACCAGTGGCAGAAGTTTCTAGAAAAACAAGGCAGACACGGAAGAGGCAAAGAGCTGCAGTCTCTAAGACTGAAGAATCTGCGGAAGTGGTTGAAGAGGCTAAGAATGTGGCGCAAGCAGCTGAGGGGCAAGTTGGATCTGCCAATGGAAGCGATGATGTTGATATGGAAGCAAAAGAAGTTCCAAAAACACAGACCACTAGGCAGTCAAGGAGGGGGAGGTCTTCGAAGTCGATGCAAGCTGTAAAGATAGAAGAAACTGTTAGAAATGTGGAGACGAATGCAGAGGTTTCTCAGGAGCATATTGTACCAGTCTCCGAGGGTGTAGTTGCCCAAGCTGAAGCAAATCAAACCAAGGAGACAAAGCCTAGAAGACAGACAAGAAGAGGTACTGTGTCAAGAAGTAAACGATCTGTGAAAGTGGACGATAACCTTGACAACGCTGAATCTCTTTCAAAGATGCCAATAGAGCAAGACAATGCACGTCAAGGTGACCAAACAGAATTGGAAGCTGTCCAAGTGGAAGAGTCACTACCAACTAGGCGGACAAGAAGAGGAGGATCCTCGAAGGCCATCGTGTCCGAGGAGGTTGACAGTGTTGTCGCCAAGGCTTCTGAAGTTAAATCAACCAGGCAAACACGACGTGGCAAAAACCTAAAGTCGGTTGAGCAAGAGGTTGCCCCGAGTAGCAAAAGGAAACGGGCCGTCACAGTGGAAAATAACGTAGACGTGGAAACATTGCCAATGCCTGAACCGAAACGCTTCAGACGGGGAGAAAAAACATTGAAAGCGGCAACTGAACCAAGACAGGGACGCTCTCTTAGATCAACGAGATCGACTACACGCTAAGACAAAACAAGCATTCACGATATCTGTATATATGATTTTTTATATCTTTTAACTTTATATTTACTTGAATGGCAGTTGCACTTTCGGTTAATGTGAAATTTGTTAAGGCCAATATTACAGCTACCATGTACAATAGCACACTTACCAAGATGCAATTTGAAGCTCTGCGAGTACTCTAAAGTGACACGGGATTAGTTAAGCATATTTTTATGTAGCTCTTTGATTTTATGTTAGTGGCTTTACTCTGCAGAACGTTTTAAGCTTTTGGTCTTCTTACTCTTCTGTGCTTAATTGTAGTGGGAAGGGGCCAAACTGAAATTGTTCACCCTCATTAGCATTTTACAATGACGCCCCCCCCCATCATTTAATTGTCACCCTCCCATATTAGTGACTCGAACTGCAAATATAGACTATCAACCAGGAACAAAATGCAATAGTAAACTGACAAACACAGTAACTTCAATATCAACTATAAAAAAGCAGAATTTCCATTGGGTCATTTTATTTTGACCCCCCCCCCATTTTCCAATTTTTTTCAATACCCCCTCCCCTGCCTATTCCCCCCTCTCTATAATTTGGTCACGTAAGAGTACTTATACTATATGATTTGACAGCTCGTATCTTGTACATATTAGTTTAGCTTTAGTGTAATCATATTGATTTTATGTTTTTAATGTTTTGAGGGATATCTATTTCCGTGCGAACATATCAGATTGTTTTTTGTTTCTTGGTTCTCGAAAGTTTTTTGTCAGGCTGATTTAGTAGAGGAGACCGTAAAGAAAAATGTAAACCCCCAAAAATGTCTGGAAGTAAATCCTAATGAATTAATAAAATTAAATAGGGTTGATAAATTCAAATATGAATAAAAGCAAAAAGCGGTTCTGTGGTTTCTTGTGCTTATTTAAAAGATGTCAGCGATTCTTGACTATAAACATTAGTAATTTTCACTATTACCATAGGGGTATTTTGATACAAAATGGGAATAACAATAAAACTTGTGATTTAAACGTGATATTGAATATTTATTGAACAAGAAAGATGATTTTCTAGTTCCGTTGTTGAATTTTTTCAGCAAAAAATTGGACATGTTGTCATACATAAGAACTTGTTAGCGGTTTATTTTTTTTCGATGGCCGTACCCAACCTTCCCTTACTTGTTCAATCCACTGAGGTTCTCGCATAGAGATATGGGTTTGCGTCTTGTTCCTTTTGTAGAAAAATAACACGAGAATGTCGATGTTTTCATTCCATTATGCCCTTTTGATATCTCAATAGACCACCAAACAATTGACCTTCAAAAAGTTGACGTTTTCTCTTTCCTTTGAAAAATGAACGAATACTCGAAAAACTTTTTTTCGAATACTCTGAAAGCCTCGAATCGAAACAGCGCAGAGGCAATTCTAATATGGCGTATCAAGCGTGAGGACGTTTTCTTCTTACCATGCTGTCTTTGCTACGAGAAAGATCAGTTTTTCGTCCACTTTTTGGATCGTTGAAAACATTGCGGTACCAAAAGCAAAGACGCTTTTGCATTAGTGGTCAGTTAGCAATTAGGGGGAATCGGGACACATCGGAAAGTCATGGAGTTCAGATTCCCGCTTTGAGTGTTGAACGAGCACATGAAATTGCCACAAAAGAGATCGCCGGATGTGATTTAGACAGCGAAAATGATCAAATATTCATAGGAACAGGACAGTATTTCCATATGGTGGGGAGAGACAGGGTTTTTGTCTTGCACTCGAAGGATGGTTTTGGCCAACCAATGCGAAAAGCCAATGCATCAGAAGGCCAGAAAATAATATTGGATTGTAATTTAGCATCGGGAGATGTTGATAAACTAATGGAAAAACTGGAAACTGCAACCAACTGCAAGATTTGCAATGGAGAAATAAATTCAGTTGACAGAGGGGACTGGAGTTTTGGTTTTACAGTGCGACATAAATTTGCAATTTTTTCAAAAAAGGCCTTAAGCTATTGTAACCTAAATGGAAATAAAACCTTAAATTTGATGGCGAACGGAGAAGAAGAGATAATACCTCTTACACAGGTGAAAAATATTAATGTAATACTTTCAGAAGAGCCATGGAATGAGCAAGCAATTGAAATAGAACTTAAAAATGAAACTTTTACACAAATTGTTGGATATAGCCTTGAAAATGACACAAGGGATCTAGCAACCCTGATGGTTGACACTGAGTGGTCAGTCAAGGCTGCTGCTTTATTGTGCTTAAAGTTAAGGAAGTTGGGCCACCCAGTCAATTTAAGACTGCCAAGAGTTCTCACTGTGCAAGGAAATCCTTGGGTTGAAAATAGACATGAGATTTGGACAAAGTTTTCATTGTCAATATAATCTTTTTATAGAGAGCAGAAAATTGGATTTCTTTCAAATTCAGAATTTCTCATTTTACAGAAAGTTTTTTTTCTAAAGCAAATAGAGTAGGCATCATATCCTGAAGAATGATGACTATTTAAATTTCCATTGATTGGACTATACAAAAGACAATTGCAATGTTTAATGCACAGTTGACTAATTGGAAATTGTGTCTTTAATCAAAGCGATGCTTGAAATCATGCATAAAATATAGTCTTGATACAGAAATATAGTCATTGTAATTAAAAGTGAGCTGGATATTTATAAATGAAGCCAAGATATTAAAACTGATATTTAGCAATTTAATGAAAGTTCTTGAATGTGACTTCTTTAAATCTAAAGTTTTTCCTTCAAACTCAAACAACCAAAAATAATTTCATTTTACGAGGTCTTTGTTAATATCATGAAACTAGATCTCGTCATACCCATAGAGACGGTGCAAAAATTGTAAGAAGAAAAACTACAATTATATTTATCTGAATAATTCACTTATACTGTGTGCTGGATAACAGACACAAAAAATACAAAGCACAATAATCCTCAATTTTTTTGTTCATCTTACATTATCTTTAATCATCCTTTTGTTCATCAATTTTCTAATGATTAAATGGTTCCTCAAATCTTGAAACTCATAATATTTATCTATTAAGGGACTTAGTTGAGAGCCTTCAGTGAATGAATTCTTACATAATGACAACAATTTTCAATAAATATCTGTAAACATAGATTTAATATTCATCTATTTACAACATTAAACTATATATTTATTGTTATTCTTTAAACAAAACCCGATAAAAACATCTAGGATAAAAAGTAAACTTTCAAAAAACATATTTGACAAGGTTGCAATTCAAGCCCAGCAACTGTCATTGTCAAATTGGTCACCTAAAAGCTGGAACTTATTGAAGTTTCTCTCATGTTCAAAACTTTTATACTTGTTACATTTGGTTGGTTTGGTGGTGAAATTTGACAAAATAATGGGAAGCAGGCCTTTGTGTCAAGAAATTGTCACAAGCAAGGACTGCTAGGGCAATCGTCCCTCCAACAATATTTAAGGGGAGAAGGAAGCCCTCCAGTGTCTGAGGGTGCATTACGGTTTCAACTGCCCGCAATTGCCTAACTTTTGGCTTCCTAGATGCGTGATGACAGCTGATTTGTAAACAAACTGTTTGATATAATGATATATAAATGTGAATAATGAAGCAACTTGAACTTTCATTCAGGCTTTTCATGATACATAGGAACTAACTTTTGTTAAATGATTTTCCTGTCCCTTGCTAACAAAACATATTTTTGCAAGGGCAGCCAATAGCCTGTGCAAATAATTCAGGCAGGTGGTTGGCAACAGCAAATGTGACTGCCTGCTTGAAATGAAAAGGCCTGACGGAAGAGAGCATTCATAGAGTTATTGGCCTTAGATAATACTTAAAACTACAAAAGTCTTAAGTCAAAAGTATCTGCAATGAACTTTGTTTTTGAGGAAAATAAATTCATGTTAAATCTGTCCCTTCTGCCCATTCACAGCAAAGAACACAATAAGGTGGTGCATCAGTGCAGTCTCTGTCTCTTGTGTGCAAAGTGTGAAAAGCACTTTTTCCAAGTGTGTCTGCTTGTTCGAATAAAGCCATGCTTCAACTATTCAAAGTCTGGAATATCTTCATATGAATAACCTCTGTATCCCCTCCAAGCACAATAGGCAATTCGCACATGATAGAAGCCAGGGATGAAAAGCAAAGATCCCAAGATGAGCATTGGGTAAGTGCGATCAGCATACTGAAAAATGAAAAGTAATTTGTTCCCACTTTCAAATTACAGTGACACAAATCTCATAGGCTAAAACATCAGGCCTTGTAAAAAAAAGCAGGTGCTTGGCAAACTGTAAACATTTTACTTTTTGAGTGCTCCATTCAATAGCCTTCTAGTTGAATTAGAAGTCAACAGAAGTTCAGAGATGTGCGCTAATTTAAATTTTAAAAATTGACATACTGATAAATTCAATCCCAAATTCAAAAACACAATCAAACATTTCAAAAAGAGAGCACTCAATTACTCTCAAGTTGGTCTGTGGTCCTATATGTATGTAGAGATGTTAGTTAATCAACTTAAACACTTTGTTCTTAATCATCATCAATCAAGGGCAGGCACCCAATTGATCAAGCTCATAGAGCTTGCTAGGTGTGCGGGGAGGCCCTCAATTAAGACAGTATTTTGACTGAGACAGTATTTAATTAAGACAGGCCTGACAATTATAGAGACAGTATTTTGTCTACAGTGCTGTAATATTTGTGTATGCCCTGGGTTTCAATATTTTTTATTGTTAAGGAAATTCCTCTTCCCATCCCACAATGAAGAAAAGGCTCTATGTCAGATCACTGAGAGAATGCTTAAGATGAATGGAAGATAAACAATGTAGGAGAATCAATAAACTTATACTTGATTTTCTGGCTTCTAGAAATCCTTACCAAAATTGTTGGAGCACTTGCGCAAAGATAAAGCTTTTTTTGGAAAAATCCTCCCCTACCCCCCATTACAATGGTGTTCAGTTTAGCTGGTTTGATACTGAGATAAAAAAATTTTACCTAAAAGCTGTATGAAGGTATTGAGAAAATAAATCAACATTGTACGGGGGGAGGGGGTTGAAATTTCGGGAGGGGCAGTGATATTTTGGTAAGGTATTTTGAGACATGTTTTGTTTATTTGCATGCTGCAATAGGAAGGCATTCCTATTGCAGCAATGATTGCATGTTGAGTTTGAACAGTCCTTTATTGACAATATATATAATACCTCTACATCAATGTAGCCAGTGAAAAGAAGAGCACCAATAACCAATAGCAAGGTGCCAAGGGTAAACAGAAATATAGCCAGCAGGATAGCTTTCACAGGTGGTTTTGGTGGTGGTTTTCTAAACTGTGCATCAATAAAACCATCATCAACAGACTGTACTTTGTGGTACTTTACAGTTGATGAGTTTCGTAGTGTTGGCATTATAGAATGTCTTTAGAACTTCAGGAAGTCAACCTGTGAAAAAAATAACCACTCCATAAGCTATTCTATGACATTACAAGATGGTCACAAATTATTGCTAAAATATTCATCACATTAAAAAAATAAGGCACAAAGCTATCATTTGCATTTTCTTTGCCAGTCTCCATTTGTCAGGGCATATTTCTAGTATCTTTTTTATTAAAACAAATTTATCCAAAAAATATTTGGTACCAAAAGGGCCAATCATATAGTTACTTGAACAAATCGTTACAAACAATAGTTTGTGCCACGGATAAAACTCAAAATAAACTTTTTATTTATGTAAGAAAGTTGATTATCAAGTGACGATACTCCTGAACACTTATGGAGAGGGAACAAATTACAAGATATCACAGATAGGCCTTTCTCACTCCAAGAAAACAAGAAATGACATCTACCTTTTTCTGATGATTTCACTAAGTAAATTTCTGATTTCCGATCTTAGAGTATTGCTCTTGTATGTTTTGGAAACAATTATGCAATAGAGCACATAAGTCTTCAGGCAAGTAGCATCATGTGAAAGGATAGAAAAGGCTCCATTAAAGTGCTTTTCTTGACATAACTTGGAGCTGTAACTTCAAAGCAAGCTTGCATTTGAAAAGTCACAAAATAAAATTTATATAAAGTTACAATTAGGCTGTTTATGATAATATTAATTCTAAGGGGGTAAGACAGCCTTGATCTTATAATACAATGTAGTGGTTGTGCTTTTGTGTTTGCTTATCACTTTTCAAAATTAAGCACGAAATTATTTGGCTCCAGTGCAGATGCCTAACTATCAACATTCTGAACAAAAAGACTAGGTCAGAAAATACCTCAAAAGATCTTCAGTTCAAAACTTCAGAGTAGCATTTACTCTTCCTTTTAATTTCCATGTTTACTGATAAAAATGACATTTTTACTGCTGGTTTGTATTTGTTACTACAGTTTTTAGTTCACTGAGAAGTTTAGGTGCGGTGATGGTTCAGCTGTTAGAGGGTTGACTACAGACCCAAGGGTCCGTGGTTTGAGTCCCTGGCATTACCAAACTTTCACCCAGAGTGAGGAGAGTTGCCAGTTCTCTGTAATTCCAGGAATACGAATAACAAGGTGTGGTCACATCAAGAAGGAAGGACCAGGACGCTGCTTGATAAGCATAAGCTTCTCAGTGTCCTAAAAACTACCTTCGGATGCTAGGTAGAAACAAATACAAATACAAACACAAGCTGAGTTTATTGAGCAAAGTTAAAGGCCTTCTCTTGATATGACCACACTTTGTGATTTATACTGCCTGGAATTAAAGAGAGTTGGCCACACTCCTCATTTTTAGTGAAAGTTGGGCATTTCAGGTATTTGGAAGCCAGAATCTTGGATCTGCAGTTGGCAAATCAAATCACGAGCAATCCTAAATATATACTTAAAAACTTCCTAATACCAAAAATATTATGTTTCAAATAGATTGCTTCTGGTCATATTTACAGTTTTGCATATGATCTTCAATGTTATGAAAACATTCTATATTGTTTTCTTGCCCAGCTATGAGTTGTGTTGTTATTATTTCATATCAGAATACCATTTTTGGGGAATTAGTAGGCATGATCTTGTAGTTAGAAAGACCATCTCTTTCACCTCTTTACATTTGCCTTCTGCTAGGACACTGATAGAAACTTTTAGAACAATAATTATACAGGTGCAGCTCCCATACTAACCACAACTTGCAATGATGCTTGGCTAGCTTTCGTAATAAATGCACCAGGTTGTCTATTAGACCCAATAAGGTGTCCATTTTATTCGTTCATTTAGCTTCTTAACTAATATCTAAGGGCTTAAAGATACTTGTGCGAAATAATGTACACGCCTATACCAAAGTGCACACTTGCAAGCTTGAAATTTTGGACTTGCATACCAGATATCTCGTTGGAAACTGTAGTAAAACTTCTTCTCTGCGGCCGGCCGTTGTTGTCAAGAAAGAGGGAAGGGATCTTCGTCGTTTTTATTCTGGCTTCACTTGGCTTTAAAAATTTTACCTGGCTTCAAAGGTTTAAGAGCAAATGAAAAATGGAACTGAAGAAAAACCACTTACCAGATTTCAAAGTAAATGAAAGATTTCACTTCATCTCACCCACCAAAGCACAAGAAAAGAAACACAACTCTGCGCTTAAACGAGACTGAAACCTGATGTAAACGAGGCTGAGAATATCCCGATGCCGCGTCCAACAGGAAATAAATAAGCATGATGAATCATGATGATGGAAATAATGAATCATGCTCATAGTCATAAATTAGCATGATTCATTATTTCAAGTAAAGGGTTAGGGTTAGGGTAAACTAATTACGTCATCAGGTCGAGCAGTATGAAAACAAGACAGCTCCCGTCCAACACGGTCTATATGGTGGTTTCGACATTGGTAGATATCAGGTCACTCTTTATGATCATGATTGTCCAAAACACAATAGAAGACGTCCCACAGCTCATCGCTTTTACTTCAACACAATTCATCATCCCACAATTCATCGCTTTAACTTTGCAGCTTTCAAAAGAGCGACCAAGCACTGGCTTGGCGATAAGTGTAATTGTCGGATTTGTAAATAACCAGAATTGTAAATTTGTTTTATTTTTTCGTAAAGTTATCTTTGTAAATTGTTGGTATAAATTAGTAATTTTATTACTATTGTAAATAGACCAACTTTAAATTTAAGATTATTATCATAATCAACACATCAAGCTGAATTCTCCGTTCCGGGTTGACGTCATTGATTTTGTATCTCGCCATCCATGGATCTTTCTCAAAAATTGACTTCAGAATTGAAAGCTTCATCTTTAAATTAGTTTATACTGAAAACTTCAAAGTCTAACGATTTATATTACAAAATTTCTCTTGGTCTTCCTACCATATGATGGCATTTTCCCTTCTTCTCCAATTCCTATCACTAGAGTTTTATCATAGCTCCTCCCTACCCAACTTTTCCAATAAACGATGATCGGTTTTTTCCTAAGAAACGTCAAATTGTATAACCTAAGTTGAGCGGTATAGTACTTTCTCAAATTTAAGCCAAAGAGACGTCTTTCTAGGTAGGGCCGCCAGCAGACAGGACGGGCCTGGGGGGAATACCATATGCCATACCGGGGCTCCAAATTACGCAAAAACATTAGGCAACGCCCTGCTTTCGCTCCTGGAAACGCCCTCTCTCTGAAATTGCAGGTGAAAACGGGCTTTACACAGCGCTTTGAAGCGTGGTTAAAATGTCAATCTTCCCCGCAAACCTTCAGCCTGGGCTTCTTTTGCCGACTGACAAAGTGACAAAGTGTTAAGGATCTATCATTTGACCACACCCTTAAAGGGCGAGACACGCTCTTTTTGTCAGCAAAATTTACTTCTTCACTCCTCCAAAAGATTTTTTTGGTTCGCCCCTGGCAAAGAGGGTCTTGCTGCAAACTGCTTTGCCAGCAAGAGTAATAATTTTAACGGCTTTTCTTAAGCAACATCTTATGGGTTCAATGTTACTCTGATATGTGCTACTCCAGTTAAGGATATCATAAAGGTTGGTTGAAAGAATTATGTAGGTTCCTCTAGTGATAGGTTTTCTTTCTTTTAGGACAAGGTGACAGGTTTTTTTAAATCTCTGGTCAGAAGGTTATAAGCTGAGACATGCACAGCAATCTCAATGCTACGAGGAGGCTCAACTCAAATCTGAGTTACACAAGTATCCTTCAATAGAAGATACCATAAGGTAGAGGAAAAATGGAACGCAAGCAATCCTTTTTGTTTCAACACAGCCTAAATTCCAACTAACGCAAAGCATAGGAGTCGCCCAATCAAAGCCTAAAGACAACAGATTTAGTGCAATGACACTGTCATACACACGAGAAAACACATAAACACACACACACACACACACACTTGAAAATTCTCATAGCTGAAAGGTAATTATTAGATCATTGCCATTTTCATGCGAATACCTTTCTTTTGCCAACAGGTGTCTTTTTTCTCATTGAATAATTGCAGATGAACGACGAAAACTGTTACAATTTGCAACAATCAGCTCCCACCTGACCGTTCAGCAGCATGCAATATGTTGACATCATGCCCTGTCTAAACATTTAATTGCATATGCGTTACGTATTCGTTACATATTTACACTGACCCTGCATATGCTGATTGCAGTTATGTTCTTCTGGTTTGAGAGCTGTTACTTGGCAAGTTCAATTATTCGCATCTTGTCTCTAATACTGAACCCACTGGTGCTCATTAGTAAAAAGAAGTACAAAATTGGTGGTTCGCAAGACTTCGTTATCATACTTGCGTACATTCACGTACTTGTGGTTCTATTCGATGGCTTGCCAGCAACTCTGCCAAGGTTGGCATCTTGGCATAGTAAAGTACATGCCAAGATAGCCTGGATCTTGGCTAGCGTGGGGTTATTTTTGAACATAGCCCACAAAGGCATCCTACTGCTGATCGGTTTTCAGCGCTACTTTGCTGTGCGATCAGGAACAAAATACAAAAGGTATTTTTCCAAACAAAGACGCAGTAGAATGATAAAGTTGGTATGGTTGATTTCTGCTGCTCTTTGTGCTAGTGTGACCCCATTTGTCATAAATCATGTTTCTTCAGCATTCATTATAGTTGGCATTGCTGAAGTTGTTACATTTTGTCTCTTTGTCTATATCTACCCGTACATCATCATAAAAATGTATCGTGGAACATGCAGTGTACTTGATCATGGTTTCCCATTGACTGCAGCCCAAAAGGCGAGTAATTTGCGACAACAAAAGAAAGCATCATTGGTCGTAAAACTAGCTGTCTCCATAACTTTAACATACTTGATCTTCAATATGCCTTTTACTGTTTATGGTTTTGTTTATCGGAAATACCCCACATCGTGCTCCCAATCTTATGCATTCATCTTTGGTGTGTGTAATGCTTTCCGACTGATGAGTAGGGTCACCGATCCATTTTTATACTGTTTCTGGGCATATCAAGTACACAAAAGCAAGAAGTCAGGTGCCACAGCAAGCATCAGACCTCCAGTAGCAGAGATGAGGATCTAAGCCCTCCAAGAACTTCCAGACTGATTTTTAAGCAAAGTTAACATTCAAGCAATTGCAATCTAATTCTGGTTTTAGGGATTTTCTCTGATTGGGATATAATTTAGCTATTGAGGTGCATCAGCAAGACACGTACATTTCGGGTAAAATATGTAAAGGGTGTTTGTGATTTTAGATGTCAGTGATGTTCAGTGTTTTATTATTGTTGATCCTCTTCAACTGTTTGGAAAACTCGCTCAGGATTTATCCGAGAATCAACCAACTTTTAATCAGCTGGGATTTTCACGCCGCCTTTAAGCTTTGCGTTGCACATAAATCTTGTATACTCTGCCACACTCAATTTTTCCTGAAGGCTGATAAAGATTTTTAAAAATTTAAAAACCGTCCTTAGAAGAATGTCCTTTTCGTATTTCTCTGCAGCAACAATTAATCTGTCATGCCATGTTCGTTATAGACTCCATTTCACATTCCGAGCCCTCTCCAGGGATGCTTGAGAGGGGGGGCGCGGGGGTTCAACCGCCCCTGTTGCCTTTTGATAGGTGGGGCAAGGGGGCCAAAGTGCTCTTGACATCGGCCGCCTGTAATTACCAAAGAGATTCCTGTGAATTGTTGACTGTATGGCCTTATTCAAGACTACATTTTTATAATTTTGTTTAAAATTTTCTCATGCAAAAAGCTACCTTGTTCACTTAAGCCTGCCCCTTTGGCCCTTGTTTGTGCCATAAACTGATATGCTTTAATAAGCATAATCTCTGGATATGCTCGATCCTGAAAAAGGTCAATTCAAAATGCTATTTTGTAAGATTTAGTTGAACAAGATCCGTTGTAGGCAAAAATAAACAAACTGTGAAAGTATAAAAAAATTCTTATGAAGAGAAGGTTCCAGTTTGACCTCAGTCTACTTCTACGAGAGCTTCTTTTACTGAAAGAGCTTCAGTTATTTAATCTTTTAGAATTCCCAAAATCCACTTAATAACAAAAGAAATATCTTCAAAGATTTGAGGGGTACGTATTGCAGGTTGGTAGAACACAACTGATTAATACGCGCCATTCTTCCTCTCACATTGCTTTCAACTCCACCTATTCAAGGATCAATGAATTTCACTGAAGAGTGTTTGGTGAAAAGCATTCTCGTATGCTATGTTTCTGTACTAAAAAAGCAAAGAAATAACAAACTATGGAGATTAAAGAGGGACAGCTTATACGCTTAACAGTCTTTAACAGTTTTTTTATCCTCGCGTTAAGCGTGAAACTAGAAGTTGCAACTTACACATGTGCTGTTTTATACACCACAAGATTGCACAGCTCTACAAATATGACATCGAACACTTTTTGACAGACTGGTAAACAGTAACTTTCATTAAAATCGCATATATGCATAACTGGTCGACAAATTACAACAAAACATTTCAGCAAGGAGTAAAGCTCCCTCAGAACGAAGGCTTTTCTTGCGCCTCCCCAATATTTCTGATATTTCGGGTTTTTTGTAACTTCCCTTAGAAATATTTTGCTTCTTAGAGGTTTAAGGCCCCACTCACTATTGATGATCTTGGAACGCAGCCTCGCGAATGACTTCCTGATGTCTATGACATGTTTTCTTAGGGAACATTTTTACGCTTAAACTTGCATTGTGACTCTATACCGTGTTATAGAATTAATTTTACTTAAGAAGTTGGTTGATAGCTAGTAGCAAAAATAGAATTAAATATTTGTCAAAAATCTTTAATTGACGTGGATTCTCTTATGCTACTTTGAGTATATGTCAATGAATAATTCAACAATACTTAAACAACAACGGTGTAAAGCCAATACAATTTCTAATGATCTACAACAAAATTCAATGATTTAAATGAATCTGCATCAGCAATACGATAACACACAGTACCAGACAATTCACGACTTACAAGACTATTCAAATGAGGTGTGATCAAACACATTTCTCCTGCAGCTAATAAGCAATGATGAAGAATACAAGCACTGACATATAACAAACAAAGAAGAAGAAGGGTAAAGGGGTTCAGATGAATAAATTTATTTGTAGAGTTGATGCAAAGGATTTTTGATGAGAGGATGTTCTTATTTAAATTTAACCAAGGGCATCATTGCCATAGAGTAGAAGTGCGAGCAGTTCTTTGTCGTTCAAGATACTACAATCAACTCCATGGGATGCACAAATGGAGGCTAGAGTCCGGAATGCTACTCTGTCAAGGAACACAGTTCAGTAGATAGCGTATTCTTGACAGAGCAGAAAAAGATGGGTGGTAGTTTCAATGCCGTAATTTGCTAAACACATTGGATCAGTGGTATCGATGAAGTTATGTCTAAACCTGCATTCTCCTAGAGGACTTGAATCTACTCTCAATTGAGTTAGTCTATACACAACAGAAAGGTAATGGATACCATATATTTCTCCTTGCACTGGTCTTATTAAACTAATCCAACTGGTCTTAAAATGTGACACGGACATTAACCCACGAATCTCTAAGCTTAGATTTTTCCATTCATTGATGCAGTGAGGAAAAATACCGTCTAGAGATTCGCATCACTAAAGGGACCTTATTTAAGACCACATTGCAGACCACATTCCACTTAAAAGCGTCCCTTGCACCATATTGGCAAACAGGATTGATTGAACTTATTGGTATGTTCACAAACAGAAGAATGATGCATTTCTAGAGAATCACCGACGTTTAATCGTAAATACGGCAAAACTAGCTAACTGAAGAATCCTACATGAACATAAAGAGTCCGGAATGAAGAGGCCTTTTAAAGTCCGGAAGAGTCCGGAAGTGTCCGGAAGTGTCCGGAATGAAGAGGCTTCGTGTGAGATTCATCTTACACAAAGAACAAATCAGGAAGAATCCTAAGTAAAAATTCTGCATAAATAAAATTCCAAGATGAATCCTACGCGAAGAATCCTACATCAAGAATACTACATGAAGATTCTACATGGAGATTCCTGCACAAAGAATCCTACATGAAGAACCCCAATATTGACAAGTGCACTTACGTTGTTTTCGGTGCAACATTAGTCAAATAAATATTGCGCTGTATTGATTCGCCTTGTCTAGTTGTTCTAATGTTGAACTGCACTTTAAAAATGCTGAGCTGTGTTCAGTCAAACCGTGCGAGCGCGATCTTGTTAGTCTTAATTGGCTTGGTGAAGATAAGCTAGATTCAACAAGTGGATGTTTTTGAAAGCTCAAAGTGTCTTGGTACTTCTGAAGAATCAGAAGATTATAAAAAAGCCGCAAGGACTCTTAATAAACTTTCACTTCTAACTTATCATTAAGTTATCATCTATATGATTCCATCTAAAAGTTTTTCAAAAATCATACTTTTTTCATTATCTGAGAACAAGAACCATAATTTGCCATAAAACAACTATATAAGAATCTAGTAAAACTGGTTTAAAACATTCAGCATTCTTTTTGAAGGTTTGCTGTATGTATTGACTGAAAAATGCATTCTTGAATATCTGACAATAGAATTGTCTATTAGAACACCATCTAGTCACAGTAAGCACTATCTTAAGTTCAATAATTATAAGATTGATCTAATTTCTTTATTTAAATATATGAAATATATATTGTGAACGTTTGTTCTGATGAATAATTATTCTGATGAATCAGTTTGTCTTTTGTGTCTTTTTTCAAAATTCTCTGTAAATCTTAACAAGGAGTCGTGGCTCCATGAGTCCCCCTCATATTTAAACTATTTTCGTGGTTTTGCCATGTATCATACTGCTTTACCACAATCACCATGCTCACCTGAAAGATTTTAGTATTATCAAACGCAAAAAGTTGACCTGCTTTCATGATTCCTTTTGGAAATATTAGGTTTAAAATGTACCTTTCACGATCCATTTGAAACAAATTTTGATTAAATCTTCAATTTTTTTGCTCGCAATTATAAATCTGAATAAAGCTATTTATGCAACTTTTGCACTTTTATCCGGGTATCACATGTCTGGCTACACGCCTGAATCACGAATGCGCATGCGTAGATGTGACGCAGCAACCAAGTAATCAGGAAGCCGATACCGTGTGAGAGGGATTTTCCTTTGCGTTCAAAACATTGATGTCGACACTTAACGGCATGTCGATTTTCAAATTGTGAGCAAGGAGTGCAGCAAAACCGATCATTTCAAAGACTTTCGTTTTTATAGAAGCAGCTTATATTCCACTCAATGGAAATGGTATGTTCTATTGAATTATTTGTGTTCTTGAGGTACCAAGGAAACTTGGGTGCAAATATGTAGGCCTTCGACAGTTTATCTTTACCAGTTATCGCCACCCCTAATTCGTATTCCAGTCACATTCTTCAGAAGTTAAAACTTTGGAATTTATGTAATGACTTGGTTCCTTTCAACTCGCATAATCGCAGTAATTTCACAAGAGCCAGTCTCACAACAAGGTTCTGTTTGATGTGTGATTTGTGGTGCGATATCAAGATTCCATTTGTTGTCGTCGTTTTGCCTGCCACACACAACCTTGCTATAAAGCTGGCATAAGTTTAATCAAAATAACGGGGAAGCTAGTTCGTTGAAAGGAAGTACATGAGTTTGAAATGTAGACTATAAGCCCTGCACTTTTACCTGTTACTGCTAGTGAATCATTCAATAAATGTGCGCGAATCATAGGGGAAACCTATCTTGGTATGTTATTGTACCGTTTCGCGCCAAACCAGCGATCACTTTCCGCGAGATCCTATAATGTTTCGTATTTTTTGTTTTCGATTTCGATTCCGCTGAAATGTTTTCGCAAGCCTTTTAGATTTGATCAAAATAACCAAACTGTCATCGAGTACAACTGACCTTTGAAGTCCTGGATTTGCAAATTTTAAGGTTTTTCCAGTTTTCATGAAAAGTATGTATTATTAGGCAGCATGTATTGGATCAAAACCTTGAGATCTAGCAAAATGTGATTGAAAATAACAAGGCTAGATAGGTATATTTATTGTCAGTTGCATTCAGTCAGATTGATGTATTAAATCAGAGTGACTGCAATAATCAACCAGGTTTGGGAGATTTCACTGTCATAAGAGATAACACTCCTCTTTGAATTTGAAACTCTCCTATCTCAAACAAGAGTTGGAAACTGTTTCTTTCACCTATGATGTTACAGAGGTGTCCATGTCACTTTGGTTGGAATTGAGCCAACATTTAGTCCAATGTGCACAACCTCTTTGTAGTCAACATGTCTCTCATGTTTCAGATCTTGTTACGGTGGTTGAGAATTATCATGATTTATTTTGTTATTTGGCCATGCTTGTATCTGCTTGCACATGGCAGGAAAGTTCAGATTTTGTCATGTCCGTATGGAGACTTTGTTTGCAGTTGCCATAGAAGCTATTATAGGATACTGTTCTATCAGTTATTTCTGAGAAATCTTTATTGCATGCGACTTAGTTGTATCCTCTTGGTTCCTTTACTTCCTACATAATCTGGCAAAGCCCTCCCATTGTGAGTTTTTCCTTGACAGATTTTTCATCTTCTGTAAGCAATTACTTGTGAAATGTTCAGACACTAATGCTTTATACAGTCTTTTATTAATGGAAATTATTATGCTTGCTAATAAAGCAAGTGTGTAGTTAGATATTGTGCATTTATGATGACAGCAAGTTCAAAGAACTATTTGGGAAGTGGCAAGCCAAGACATGAAAGCCTTCTTCTCACAATATTGGATTCCCTATTACCCATGAAATATAATTTTATTCTAAACCACTCCCTGGCTATCCATACTCTACACTGTGTATGCCATAGCATAAACTATTTTTATAAAAGAAAAATTGCTTCAGAAAAATCTGAAAGACTGTTTTCCTTATTATTAAAGCCTGCCCTTTTTGGATTGCCATGCAAGCCTAGAAGTTATCAAATAGGCCCCCCTTAAACTTTCATAGTGGAGTCATACTTTTCTAATAAATGTCCTTTGATAGCACATTAGGGCCTTTGCAGCTGACACTGTTATAAAAGTGTGACAAACTAATGGAGACAGGCTGAGATCTATTTGCAAATCTAATGACTAGTTTTAAAGATTTGTGATTTTTGTCCTGATTTGAAAATAGTCAAATACAGATGCTAAGTATTTTAGATGATGTCAATAATGTGAATGCAAATATTTAAAATGCATCCACACTAGAAGACACATACTAATATTATTAGGGAAATACACAGGAGGAGATTCCAGTTCTTATTCGAGTCTTTGTAACTAGCCTGTGTCAATGATTCTAGTCTAGGCATTATAATGATGATATTATAATTCTCCCTTTCTGTGTGGTCTGCCTTATGGCAGGTTTCGTCTCAATTAGACCTCACAATTGATGGCTTTCTGTTTAAAATGCCAATCCACCATCCATCTGCCAGACATCCAGTAGTGATTCAAAAATTCTGATTATTTTGATTTTTTCATCTAGTTATTTGTTGTTGTTGGTAAGGTGAACCCAGTCCTGGTAATGGATTAGGCGTGCAATCGCACATGCATGCCTCCACACATGAATAAAAACTCCAGAGGCATGCTTCTTATCGCACACATAGTTCCACGTCTTGACTTGAAATTTATTTTGTCTTTTGTTTCTTTTAATTTCTTGTTCATTTTCTCTAAAGTAATTTTCCAGAGGAGGGGGCATTTTTATTACTCTATAAGGCCCAGTTTCCATTACTTCTTTTTTGTATGTCTCCGTTTTATCATTTGGTTTTCATACATTTTCTTGAATCATCATCCCAGGCCCCTCCATTTTGGTCAAAACGATAATGTGGGTGTTCCGATTACTTCATTTTCAACTGTTTCCATATCCTTTGTTGGAGCTTTTTTTGAGACTTAAGACTGAATAACTCCATTTTCGATCTTTGTCTTTGCTGTTCCCAATTAAACGACGTATTTTCAAATGATTCCATTTACGAATGACTCCACTTTGAACAACATTTGGGAATGACTCCGGGTTTGTATCAAATGACTCCGCTTATGAGCGTGTTAATGGAACGCGAAGTCTAAAATGGATTAATTTGAATCCATTCTCATATGAAAACGGAGTAATAGCAACAGGGCTTTAAAAGCTTGTATGCTCTTAATGTTAAATTATTTTGTTTTCAAGAAAACTCTTCTAAAATTCCTTAAAAATTGTTTGGTTTTAGGAAAACCTCTTACGTTTTTTTCAAAGAGTGATACACCCTTTCAAATACATATATGACATTTAAAAGGCTATCAGGTCTTCCTTATAAATGGTATGGTCTGCATTTTATGGGCCACACACCATCACACACCACCACATGCCTAAACTTTTCAAGGTGTACGATTACCAGCATGCTGACAAATTTCATATTACTAGGAAGTATCCCAGCATGCTAACAAATTAAATTCTTTGACTGGATGACCCATCCCCTGTCTATGCAGTTTATGCAGTGCACATGGATTAGTGATATGTCATTTCATTAAACTTTCATTGAACATTGAACATCATACCCCCTGAAAATGCAAAGTTGGTGGCTGTGCGAGAGTTCTAGCTTCCAGTGCTCTAAAGACGTGCTGAATTAGGAAGGTCTTTAAAAATTTGATTTTTTCTTAAAGTGACACCTTCCCAGATTGAGTAGTAGTGCTTATAATGATAAATATCCTTTTCAAAAATAGAATTTCCCTGATTTCTTTTGATCAAACATAAAAGTGTGTTGAATCTGTTTCTATTCTTGTTTAATTTCAATGCTGCTAAAGTGGCCCAAAATGTTGACAATAATTTGAACTTTTAGCTTCATTAAAATTTTGAATTTTATGTAAGCATCAATGAGTGCTTTTCAAGGCCAAAACAGTTGCAAAACTGAGTTTTGACTTTACAATGCATTAAATTAAGAAAGTTTTGCTGTTTTTTTATTGGTGGCCATTGCTACAGCTGCACTAAGTCACAGTGTTACATTGTATTAGGACTGTTGGTTGCCCATGGTGCTTGTGAGCCATTTGGCTGCTGGGCCAGTAGGCTTATGGGCTAATGGATTAGGTTTTAGTTTACTTAATTTATAAGTGTAAAGGGATGTCATATAAGATGGTTCTGCAGTAAGTTCTGTATTAAGCCACATCTTCTTTAAAACCCCCTTTGCTAACAAGTCCCCTCTTTTGAAAGCAGGAAAAACAAGCCCCCTTCTCTATCAACTCCTCCCATTTACAGACATGTATATGTCCAGAATAACTACGCCCCTTCTCTTTTAGACCCCTTTCAGTCCTTTTCGTAAGAAATAGCCCACACTAGTGGCCCAGCACTCGCGTGATTTCTTTTGCACGAGCGATCGCTCTAAAACTGATGATAATAATCAACAATGCTAAAAGTGTCTTTGATAAAACCCGTATGATCCTGTTATAAGGAACTTTTGTGTAGGTAATATCAAATGAACACATTGTTGGGTTTTGAGGCGAGTGCTGACGTGATTGCGAGTGATCCCTCCTGCCAAAAGAAAAGACCTGCCTTTCAAGCTCCCTGCAACGAAACACATTATTTATGGTACACAAGGGATTGCTCTATTGTAATATGCTTTTTTAAGACACAAAGGCAGTGGTTCTCACCACTTATGAAATATTCTAATATAACATGGTTTTTTTGCTACAGGGACAGTTCATGTAAAGGTACGTTGACGGATGGCAGCAATGGGTTTGGTTTTCGACTGCAAAAAGATATTTACACCATACATTTGTTACAAAGAGAAAACTTCAGAAATTGGCTAATATTCTTGAGAACAATATACCAGATTGGAAGACATTGAAAAGATGGCTAGTCAACGAAGACCAAAAGGTAAAACTATACCTGGGATAGAAGAAAGCTTTCTAGGTACCAAAACATCCAGTAATCTTTCTCGTAAAGGAAGGACTTCAAAACTAGTTAAACGCAAATCACAAGATGTCATAACTTCAAGCGAGAAGGAACGGAAGTCTCTAAGAATCAAGAAGCGAGCTTCCTCAGATCCTGTTTTGCCTGCTCAGAGCCGTGATGATAACTTGCTGCACAATTCTGCTAATTTGAAAATTGAAGCTTTTGACTTCTTCCATCATATGCTTAATCGTTGCTGTGGATCACAGATGTTTAATGTTTCTGGTACAGCATCAATATTGAAGCAGTTCACACCTGATATCATGAAAACAGTTATTTATGTTATTGCTGAAAATAGCAAGAGAGTCCCTCTGGAACAAGCAAATATGAATTCGCAAGGCCAAAACGATGAAGTACATGATATGGAAATTTCAAATATAACGACAAAAGCGAAACTCAAAAGAGTTGATGGAAAATGGCAACCAGTGCCCGAGTTGGTGCAGCCAAGGTTGACTTCTCCTGGTAGTAATTCATGTAGCCCTGTGTCTGCAGCCGTGCAGGCGCTTATGAGCTTTGCGAGGAATGAAAAGTCGAGGAATAATCAAGCAGAAGAGATTGAAGTCAAGGGGACTTTTGAGGACTCAAGTACAGAAATTCATGCTCCACAAGAATCAGAACTTCAAAAGCCTGGGAATTTAAACGAATTTGAATCAGGCTCGCTTGCTGCAGTTTCAAGCAGCCCTTTTCTGCAACCAGCATCAAGCTCTTTGATGTTACACGCTGAAGTAACCAAGTCACAGTCAGCTTCAGATATTTTGTCTAGAAAATCGGGAAAAGAATTGAATTCGTCTGCTCCTGTCCTTCAGAGAGTAAGCACCGCGTTTGCCAGGCCAACATCCCCTTCATTCCCTTGGATGAAGTTACCCAGTAAAAACGAGACTCTGGAAAGAGGGAATTCAAGGAGAAAGGCAGACAGACACCTCCCTAGCATATCTTCCATTTTAGCGCCAATCGGTTCCAGTTACTCTGACCTGAACTTTCAAGGAATTCAAATGCCTGGAATTGCACAGGCGTTTGGGCAAGCAAAGAGTACATCTGCCAGCATTGAGACGTACACTTGTGATGATTCAAAAGCCGCTATCAAACAACTTCCTTCACCAGTTGGTGTCATAGTTTCAGGAACTTTGGCAAGCAGAGGTGGTTCTAGGAAATCCCAAGGCTCGACGGAGTCCAAGAGTTCATTGCATAGACCAGCAAAAACTAATAAAAGGTCTGCCCGAATTGCAATTTCAGCAACGTCACGCATTAGCGACACTGGTGAAGCGGATAATGGCAATCAAGCTAGCTCAAAAGTTGTTTTCAGAAAGATTCTTCCTAAGCCAAACGAAAAAAACGTTTCCATTGTTTCTGGAGCGAAGCAAGTAGCCGAACTTGCGTCGCCAAACGCTGTCAAAAGCGTACTTTTAGACCAATCATTGGAGAAGAACGAGGTATTATTAAACAGGAATGTTAAAACTGATTCTGAAACGACTCAGTCATCAACAGGGTCGTTCAACTTGCAAGAAAACACGAATTCAAGCATTGTCAAAAGAGTTTCAAATCCAGATACCCTTAATGCCGAAGAGGCCATACAGTCTCTAGTTACATCAGATTCAATGTCTGCTATTGAGGCAGAAGAAAAGCGGGCATGTCATTTATCACAACCCTTAGTTAGTGTTATAAGTAATATAAGAGAACAGGGTTTTGTGATAAAGGGACTGCCATCTGAGCAAGGTACTAGTCAAAGTGCAGTAAGGCCTAAGAAAACTGGCAACTCCAACTCCGGGAAACTCGAGGTGGCATCAGCGCTGCTGAGCATGGGGTCTTCTGAAAATGAGACTAAGAAATCCGGGAAGGTCGTCTCCTCGTTTAACAGGGAAAAGGCGACGTTTGATATCAAAGAAAGCGCTAGTGCCCAGCGTGGGGATATACTATTCACAAAGACCGGAACATTTCAAATTGAGGATATTGAGATTGACCCGAAAAAGAACAAAATCGAAAAAGGTATGGCGTGTTTATCTTGCATTTTATCTGTTTGATTGCTACTTTAGCAAATATTAATCCAGGTGAATTTAAAAGATATATAGCAAGGTGTTTGGTAACAGAATTAAAAGTTTTTAAATTGATGTTAATTCGTTTATTTTCAATTTTGAACTTGTGAGTATTTGGCCTGAGAAGATGTGCGTAAGATCATCAGAAACAGTTCAAAGGTTGTCTTTCAAAAATAGGCGCTTTTTTTAAGTTTCAAACTCCAAGGGAAGCTGTAAACGGACATTTCCAAAATATAGGGACAACTGCCTTTGGCTCCTTCCCAGGTTCCGATGTCTCAGTAGAATTCATGTTCCTTCGAGTCATGGAGCTCAGATCATCCTCACTGCTTTCAAACCAACGTGATATTTGTTGTAAGAAATCCATTTTTGCAGCGTTTTCAGTCCTCGTGGCAGTCCAGTCTTTGATCTTAGTGACAGAGGGAGACACGTAAATACCAGGGGATGTGTCGGCGGTGTCTCACTTCCAGTTTTTGAATTTTTTTGAATTAGTCGCAAAATTTCAGATATATCTAAGTGGCAATTCCAATGCTTATTTACGCCAGAGAATAATACAACTTTACGCTAATTGCTAGAATTTCCCCAACTAGCTGACCAAAGCTATAAGGGTAAGGTTCAGGAAGTAAAGGTCTGATACAATTTTAGTACAAAACTTATTTTAAGGGATAAATATTGGCTTTCGTAGCCTTGAAATTTCGTAGCCTTCGCCCCCCCCCCCTCAAAGTTTTCATTAATTTCGTCCCTGGATAGAGGCCTTACTTTGCTGTTTATTCAGATATAAAGCTTGTTTAAACTGATGGATCCAAATGGATTATAAAATATTGGACTAGATTCAAATGGATCCTTAGCTTGATTTGTTAGGTTTAATGGAAAATAAGCGAATTTTCTTCGCTTACTATGCTCTTGCGTCATAGCCTGCTCTTTGTACTTTGAAAAAGTACGCAGTTCTGTTTATACAGATTCGCTTAATCCGCCTAGGTAGATTACTTAGAGGGGACACGCTTTCGATTAAAATGAATCTGAATCAAGTACGCAATCTCAGAACCGCTTGTGAAAATCGCAAGAGAACCAGCGTGGGCACATTGCTACTGAGACACGGCTGTGCCAATGCATTTTGTAAAAAACACTCTCCATCCCAGCTAAAATGAAAAATAGTTACTTCTACAAGGGATTGATGCGTTTTCAAGCGTTTTGCGTGTTGCGTCACAATAAATCGATTTACGTATACATTATTTGAGAAAGTCTTCGGGAAGTTAAAGCCTTAATCGCCGTGTTTGTTTGAGGAGCTTTACACGAGTCTCAGATTTTTGGATATTCAATCTCATCTTGCATATTTATTCAATGATCGAAATTATGATATTTATTTTTAGATAGCTACGAATGTGGCAAGTGCGGGCGTGTTTTCACTTCTTTGGTTTATCTTGCCCGCCACATAAAACGTGTATGCCCTGACATGACGCTACGGAAATGGAAATGTGACCGTTGCGAAAAGGCATTTCGTCATCCGTTTGGTTTACAGCAGCATGTTTATACACACACTGGGGAACGCCCATTCAAATGTGATCAGTGCGCTAAAGCGTTTTACAGCGCCAATGACCTGCGCAGGCATACAAGGACGCATTCAGGTACCTTATGTTATGTATCACGATTATGAATATACTAATCTTATTAATTTTTCATTAAGGAATATATTTGATTTTACTCTAACCCGTTATTCTTGTTATTTTCTGTAGATGTTTTTAAATGAGTCTTTGAAATTTTATCTATACTACCACACCCCTAACGAAGATTAAAAACAAAAATGCGCACATAGGCAGGTACCCCCACTGGAATCTGATGCTGATTCCAGCCATTTCAGGCAGCATTCTCATATCTTTTGCATGCACCCGGAACATTCATATATCTAACTAAGGGTGCCATTTGCTTTGGATTGGCCATGATGTTCATCTGACCAGTGTATTAAAGTTACTTTAACAACAATAATTAGAATACGTCTACACCCAATCTTATTTAAGCCTTCCAGAAGCCTTGTATACCAGGTATTCATGGGTGCCCTATTGAATTACAACAATGTGACGTTTTTATCTATGTTTACCAACACATAAAAGCAGAACAAAGAAAAACACGACACAGAAATGCAGAACATAGGAATGCAAAACACATAAAAAGTAGCTAGGGAACTAACTGGCAGTCTCAGAAACAAATCATAAAACTGCAGTTTAGGGCACAGATTATGGCTTTCTGTTAGCAGCGGTTTTAGGCCTGGGGCCAAAAACATATGCGGGGCCCTTGTTCTTTACAATTTCTATCTTTTTTCTTAGGTGTGGGGCCCCTTTTGCTAAACATAAACATGGGCCTGGGGCCTTGGACCATGGCCCCCTGGACCCCCCTTGAAACTGCCACTGCTTTTATAATTTTTTCTGACAAGGTTGATCTACTTTACGTTTATAGATCTAATGTTTTCTCTACTGCTATGGTTACTGTTCAGGAGAAGAAAATTCCAATAAAAAGGAAGTTACCTGGTGGGAGACCAGCAGCTCTTTCAGTGGTCTCCCGCCTATGGCCTGTGGTCTCCAAAACAGAACTCTGGTGACAGGGGTGGACAATTCTATTAAGAATTGGTCTCTGCGTAAAGATAGGCTGTCTCCCGCAGATAAAATTGGTCACCAAATTTTCCAACCCTGTTCTGTTTATCATAACTCCTATACCAATAGATGCAGGAAAGTTTTTGTTGATAATTTAAACATTTCATGTTGTATATGTTTTGCCTTATTTTCATCAAGAATTTCTCAATATTCTAAAGTTAAAAAGACAAAAAGGGTATTCAGGGTTGTGGCTTTTCTTGAAAAGTATTCTCACGGATCCTTGAACCAATTATATATTTTGTTGCAGATATTTGGATCTGTCATTCAAATCTATTGTTTTCTCAAATTTTATGAAGCTCAATGTTTTGTATGTTGCATTTCAGGTGAACGTCCTTATACATGCTCACATTGTAACAAGTGTTTTTCAACAACTATATCTTTGAAAACGCACACATACATTCATACTGGTGAACGTCCACATAAATGTCCATATTGTCCAAAGACTTTTGCCACATCAAGCAAACTAAGTCGGCATGTTGTGACCCACTCAGATCGAAGGCCATATGCATGTGATATTTGCACAAAAACCTTCAATCGATCAGGTATTGAAACTTTATTTCCTTGTTCTTTAAAGTGCCTATGCAGCGAAATTTACAATTCCAATATTTTAAAAGAACTCTATAAAATCCTTCACCCTTGTTCTTCTACAAAAACATAATTGTGATAAGTTAAATGGTTCTTTTTTTTATTGAGTATCAAAGTATGCACATTTTGCAGTTGCATTGGGACTTTTTATTTCCCGCTGTGACGTCACAGTGATGAGTCTAAGCAAAACCATTTAATCAGGCGCTTTAAATCACATATTAGGTCGAATTGTGCAAATTGTGATTCTAGCATGAAACTTCGCAGTTATGGGCAGTTTGATACACTGAAAAAGATAGGATATGGACCCAAGCTGAAAATTGCCTCCTTCAGGTATTTTTAGCTGGGGTACTTTGCCCCAAGACTCTAGCGGCGATTTTACGATATCTCTGCTGTTAGTAAGTACAATAACATGAAACTTTGTAACAAGTGACAATCTGATACGCTAGAAACGATAGGATATAGGCCTCAACTGAAATTTGCCCCCTTTTCTATTTTTAGACTGGGGTTCTTTGCCCTAGACCTTTATTGACGGTATTATCGTATCCCAGTCTCACTTCAGTACAATAGCATGACACTTTCCAATAAGGGGCAGTTTGATACGCTGAAAAAGATAGGATATGGACCCCAACTGAAAATTGCCCCTTTCAGCTATTTTTAGACTGGGGTACTTTGCCCCAGATCTTTATTGACAGTATTATCGTATCTCAATCTCACTTTGGTACAATAGCATGAAACTCTGAAACCAAAGGCAGTTTGATACACAGAAAAGGATAGGATATGGACGCAAAATGAAAATGTACCCTTGTGCTATTTTTGGACTAGAGCAAAGGATTTTCATAATTTTTTTGGAATGGGCCCCTCATTCATATGACATTGGTGATAAAAAAACAACTCGTTCGTCATGCCAAAATGATAAGTAACCAAGGACATGCCTTGGTTTTGAACACACAGGCATGTGCAGGCAACTGATTTCTAAATGCATTCTAAATTATTTGTCCCCAGATCGTCCGTACCTAAATTTACAACTCCGTAGTCCGCCTCCGATTCAATGTCAGTCCCCGAAATTTCGTTGGCACCAAGGTATATGCAACGAATTTAAAAATGGGTCAAGGTTAGCAAAAGTAGTAGGCCAAGACTTCTTGCCTTTTTTTACTGCAGCTTTTAAAAGTAGGGGACCTTGGCCACTATGGCCACCCGGTTGCCTGGGCCCTGTCATTGTTTCTTCATTATCAATCGCAGACTCTTCCGTGCAATATATTGAAGTGACCATTCTTAGGCCATTTTACAATCACTTCCTACTGATTCATCGAGCATGCTATCGTCATGACATCCCCCTACGTTATAGAGTACCTAAGTGGTGACGTCACAAAAATCTATTTTTAGAATTGTTGAATTTTAATCCCATAAACTGAGCTAGCATCATGAAATACCTCAAAATATTCAAAATCAGTTCAATGTGATACAAATTGGCTAATATATGGCCATATGATAATAATAATCGAAGCTAAGTCTCCATTTCGGAAAAGTTACCCAACTACTGGGTATCACAAGCTGGTGCTATAATTTTAGCCAGTCTTTTTATTTCTATTTCATCCCTTGGTAAGAAATTTTTGAAGGGTGTTGTTTTTCTTTTAAGAATTTTTGTAACTAAACAAGTCTTTTCCATCTTGGGTTTTTGATAAAAACTTGGGCAATCCCATAAGTGTTCAATATATTCCTCATGGGCCCCACATCTTCTGCAAAGAGAATCAGAGTACTTTCCTTTGTAGTTCGCTCTTACGTTAACCCTGTTTAGTTTTAATTTCAGCAGGGATGACGCGTCTTCACACCCCTGATACTCTTCCATTTCAAATTTACTACCCTTGATAAATCTAAGTTTCGTCTTACTATTATTTTTAATATTATTCTCTATGATTATGATCATTTTTCTCTAACAATTTTTTCCACTGTTCTTTGGTTAAATTTTTGATCTGATTTTCTTTGAGGTTAATATCAATCATTTTTATGTCACAAATCACTTCTTTATACCAACAGTTTGAGAAATTTAAACTTTTTTGCTCTTCATAAACTATCTTGGTCAATCTACTTTCGTTCATGTTTAATCCCTTATGGAAGAACATTAATTTTTTCTCTATTATTCTAAATTCCATCATCAAACCTCTGTAATTTGGTCTTGGTTCATAACTTTATGAACCAGGCCAGAATAACAGTAATCCATTAGCAAACTTGAAATCTTTCATTGGCCATATCTCGATATGTGTGTGTATGACAAATAATAAAAAGAATAATCTACGTTCTAGGTGATCTTCGTAGGCATTACAACAAAGTGCATAATTTAAAACATGACTTATTGAGCTGCGACCAGTGCAACAAATTATTTGCCACACAGAAGTGTCTGCAGAATCACAAAGAAACTCACAACCGAAATCTCAAGGTTACACCAGAAAACATTACAGAGTCAGCTGACGGAGTGAAATTTAGCAAGCTCATTCCTGAGAACTATGTTTTAAAAGCAGATGTTGATGAGTAGCTTAGACTAAATATCAAGTTTTTGTAAAGTGGAAGATGATGTTTGACAATATTGCAAAAGATAATATGGCCATCCCTTGAATATAGGTGCAAGCTATAGTTAATCAGGACCTATAAGCCACTTTGTTTATTATATGTGAATATCTAAAAATTTCTGAAAAAATGTGAACAAATTTTCAGGGAATTGATAAACCCAACTGGTTGTATGCGTATACTTTTTATAGGTCAAGCGTTGTCTAGTGCTATAGGATCTGGTATGGTATGTAAAAGCTCTAGGATTTCTTTCAGATTTTTTTCCTGGGTGAGTACACTTTAACCTTAAAAAAATGCAGTGTTTACTTTAATCTAATCTGACACTGTCATCAGAATACAATGTTAGTTGTTGCAATATTACCAGATATTGTCTGCAGGTTGTATATAACAGTTTGTGGAAAATGACAAAGTCATTGTAAATATAAATTTATGTAGTTTTTAGTGTAGATATTGTGTTTTTGTAATCAGGATCATAATCCACGCTGGTGATTCAAATTACGTAAAATATTTTTTTCAATCATTTAGTCATATTTTACAGTATTTGCTACATGAGTCTTTGTATTGTTAGCATGTGTTTCTATGCTAGTAAAAAGTAATTTTTACAGTAGTATCTTATAAAATGTGATTCTTGGAACCAGAAAATCATTTTAGACTTTAAACAACTAATTTTAGAAGGTAAAGACAAGTCTTGCTTGTCTTTTCTTTGGCATTTTTTAGCCTGAATTTTTAGTGCTTTAGCAGTCTTAACTTGAGTATTATGTAAATTATTGAAGACTACACATTCTTCAAGTAGCATATTTTTTTAGCCAATACAAAAGCACTTTAATGGCTGTAACTTACCATGTGATCATCTTTATAGAGATCTATTTATGATTTGTTTATTGATGTATTTAAATTTTGTAAACACTGTGTAAGAAAGTGATTAACTGTAGTATGCACCTTAAAAAGGTTTAATTATAGGTTATTGATTGTTGTGACTGTAAGAGTGTCCTCCTTGTTTTGTTTCATACCTAGAGAACCATAGCTCAAAACAGAGTAGACAAATTCAGTGTTATAGTTGTCAGGTTTTTACAACAATGACAAAATAACAAACTTTCAAGTTAAAGACTTTGATGAGCTTGACTCAATTTTACAATGATAGTATGATAACATCTTGATGCAAGGGAAAAATTGTGGTTGCAAACTGAAATATGGCTGAATTTCAGGATACAAATATTCACCTTGATTTTGTTTCAATTAAATACTATTTATAGAAACATTTTGTGAAGAAGCTAAACATTATGAAACAAGAAATAAAAAGAAATACTTTATCAAGTGTTTGAAGATAAAACAGTCTTTGTACTAGTCAATTGTCCTTGATTAATTTTACTTACAGTTTCACAGATAACAGATGTAGCTATACTATTTTGGTTAATACTTTGCGAAGAAGCAGTGACAGCAGAACTTTGCTGAAAATTTGTTTGTGTTGTCGGCTGTTGCTTTGAAGTTGCTTGTTGCACTGAAGCTTGCTGCTGTTGCAAAGTCTGTTGCATCTGCAACCATTCTTCTTGTGCCTGCTCAACTCTTGCTTGTGCAAACATTGCTTCTTGTTGTCTAATGAGTTCTTCCTCTGGGATCCCTGTAAACATGCAAAATAGTGATTTGAGTATGTTGCTCAAAGGGTACTTCACAGATAAGGTGGAGTATTGGTGCCATTGATGCCACAAAAATGATGGCTGATGCAAAATGACTTCTGGGGATGATGGAAGTGATTATACTGATGATTAATTGATAATGAATGAGGCTGGTAGTAATGATTAATGATCATGATGAATATCATAATTTGACTGATTGATTAAAAACTATTATTAATATGTTTTGGGAGGATGATTCTTCATCATGACTATTTGTCAAAATTTTTTATTATTCTCTTTAATTTAGGTGACCAGCACTCTGATATGTAGTTAGGAACTTCATAAAGAACTGGTTCTATCCATGCTTTGACGCTTATAAAAGGCGTATGGGAACAACACAAAAAAGCTGAAGGCCAACATGGGTTTTGTACAGTAAACTTAAAAAATGTGAACAATTTTTTGGCAGTAAAAAATGGGACTCTGGTTCAGGTGTTCTATACTCTTGAGGAGTGTCAGGTAAAAATTTTCAGCATGTTGTAAAATGCTTGCTTTTTTCAGAGCCAAATAATTTAAAGGCAGATTGATACATAGGCACATCTTGAAGAAAAATCTTAATCAATTAAAAACAGCATGCCTACTAGCAGGCCTTTTCGTTTGATGTGAGCAATCACTCGCGATTGTGTCAGCACTCATGCAAACCCAACCACTCGCACAAAATCAAGCAAATGACATAGAGAACAGAAAGCCGGTACACACAGGAAATATAAATAAGCTGAATAAACCACATATCAACGAAAAAATGCATTTGAAAGTCAATTCCACAGTGAATGTTTAGGAATACTTTAGGTACTGGTATTTGAACTACAATAGCACTAAGGACATTTTCTGGGCTGCCGGACAGTAAAGTATTTTTTCTGCACGGGGAACACCAGTACAATAATTTTGAAATTTGTGGATAACGAATGTTTCCGCCGAAATTATGCACGGAATTTGAAGCAAAGCCTTTCAAAGAGACCTTGTATTTTTTGTTTTTCTTGTTATCAGAAGTTTAAATGGTGGAATATTTGCGGAGAACATGACCACATAAACAAATATTGAGTTCAGAATCTATGGCAAATTCTTAACAACATTTGGCGATCATCTGGCAATAACGTCAAGATATGACTTTCATGATATACATAAAGTTTATAAATGAAGCACATTGGTATTGGGAATTTATTCTTTCTTGGAGTGCATTAAAGGTGATCATAACAGTTTGCTTTCATTTGATGTTACCTCAAACAAAAGGGTACCTTTTAGGATCATTGCTATCACTACCAGAGCAATCGCTCGCGCAAGAGAAATCACGCAAGCGATGGCCCACTCGCGTGGGTTATTCCTTACAAAAAGGCCTGTCCAGTGTTATTAGGAGGCAAATTTTGAGGAATGGAAAGATAAAAATAGCAAAAAATTGATTTATCTAGTGGTTGGACAACAGTTATTGAAACAGGAAATTGAAACTATACTTTTTCTCTTTAGCAAAAGCAATAGCAAGTACAATATTCTATTGGAGTGTGGCCAAATGGAAGGTAAATGATCTAGAGCAGATTATTGTTCAGGGTGGTTGCAAAAACAGCACTAGGCAGTAGGTTTGCATGCAAAAGCAAGTAGCAGTCTTTAGTTAAGCAAACAGGTTTTTAATAATTTTCAGTTTGGCAGTGTATTCTAAGTATGGACAAAGCTGAGATATCAACTTCTAAATGTGACTACTATTGGATGTCTATTTTCAACCTATGGATTGAGCCTCTTGTAAATTGACTGTGTGTCTCGGAAAAATAATAGTTATACTGTAATGATTCAAAAAAGCAGAAAGTAAAAGGCAGGAGATGAAACTAAAGAAAGTCTTGGTTTGTTTTAAAAAACCAGTCGATAACTGCCATGCAAAATCTCCCAATGTTGCCAAGGTTATGCAAAATTTGAAGGTTTATTTTATTTTTGCTTCATATTTTTTTAAACATGCACATTTTTCAAGAAAACCAACACAGTTAATCATGCATGTCAAAATGCTTGCAGGTACAGAAAGATCTTGTAATTTTATAATTTTCTTGTTTCCAACACGTTAACTGTAAGTTTGGCTATACGCTCCCTCTGAATCTTTTGATTTGTCAATCTAATTGGAGAGATGAGGGGCACAAATCTTTTGATGAATGAGGCAACCCAGGTCCTGGAGTCAAATAGTATACCCAATAATGACTAATTTTAAGTGTATGCTCTTTGAAAGCAGGATGGAGGTCAGTCCCACTATCAAAACATTTCTTCTACTCATCTCCCAACAAAATCAGTTCAAATATAAGTTATGTAGCTTCTAATTAACCATAGTTGTACCAACAAGATTCAACTTGAATTAATCTTTTCATTGCCTTACTTAAAATATGAACCCTATAAGTAATTTACATTATGTTTACACTATAAACCGTTGTAATAGTTGACTTGCTACATAATGACCCCAGCTAGCTACATTTAAATATTAAAATTGATAACTTTGAGGAAGTGAAATCAATAAGATAAAACAATCAGATTTTTAAGAAGCTTAAAAGCCCAAAATTTTGGTTATTTTTCATAGAAATTGTTACTAGACGAGTTGATTCGCATATGGTTACATAACGTTGCGAACTCTTTTCAATTACATAAGCACAATTGTGACGCCGGTGATCGTATCACACCGTCAAAACAACGAAATAATCATACTGAAGTTTTATTCAAAATAACTTGTTTGAATTTATTTCGAATATTCCAAGCATATATCAGTACCATAAACAAAACAAATCAAAGGAAGAAACGATTTTGTTGTTTAGAAGGAGGGGCCTACCCAAATTCTCAAGGCGATTACTCTTCTTTTTGTTCGATGCTTGAGATTTAAACTGAGCGTGTACTCCTTTGATTTCTTCTAGGTATTGTGTGAAGCCTAAACTTCCAAGTGCCGATATGATGTGATCTGGTGATATTGTCTTTTTCATCTGCTTGTTGCAGATGTCGTTAGCTTCCGAAGAAACCAAATGTATGAATTCCTTGCAACAGGTCAATATCAACTCCCTAGCGTCATTCGAAACTCGAATATTGGGAATCATTTCTTTGATCATCTTATTTACAGCAGCTCTTGGTAGGCTAACTTCGTCCTCTGGCTGTTGCGCAGAATTATCCTGCGATGAACCTGACATACTGGAAGCCATGTTTTCTTTTCGCTTAGGCCGATAACAATTGAAATTTGGTATTGGTGTCATTGGTGTGAGGTATTCATGGCAAGTCACCTGCCTGTGCTAGGAAAGACGTTTAAATCTCGCCATTCATAGTCGCACCCATTTGTTCATTGTCGAATTTACCTATCTTTAGTCTTTTTTTGCACATTTTTTAGTAATTTTATAAGGAATTATGGTTTTTTCCATTCTTTTACTTTCGTCGGTGTTTATTCTTCGATGGCTGTTCGCATTATTCGAAAAGCTGCTGGCAGGGTGTCTGAATTGTAGCTTGAAATTTAGCTAGCTTGCAGCTTAGAATTTTCGAGCAATGTTTTCAGGTTTAATGCTCTAAAGAGTGTCAGACCAAAAGCTTCATTGAATTTTACAACTATGAAACGTATTTTTTCAAAGCCATCGTTTTAATTCGGTACCGCCAAAAGATCAATTAACATGTTGATGTGTTGTGTGTTCTTCATAGCAAGACAGTTGGTACCAATTGGTGTATTGTTCTGCATCTACACTTCTTTATTTGTATATTTTATTAAAATGCGACATTGTTATTTGAGGACTTACATATAACATACTGGGGTAACCTAATGCAAAAAAAGAAACAGAAATGCAATCCCTTTCAAAAACCGAGATACAACTTTTTATTTAAGGGGGGGGGGGGGAGGCAGCCCTGATAAATCATTGTAACAACATCCTTGAATCCTCTATCTTCTCTGGCATGAAATTTCAAAGCTTTTTGAACTTTTTATTGTATGGTTTGTACCAACACACTTGCTACGGATAAGTCGAATTAAAAAATTGCATTTTGCGGACGGTAATTTTATGATATGCTTAATATCATATAGTCAACCTTATTTTAAAATTCTCGTTTTTTAATTGCATCTTGTTTGTTACATTTATTTGTCGTTTTGTACCTGCTTTATGTAAAGAACCATCTTATACTTGCCTTTGTACTTGAAATAAAAAAAAATTCCACCATTTTAATATTCCAACAATTTTTGCCTACTTTTTCTATACTTTTGTGACCGTAGTATACCGGGGCCTCCGACGAAGGGGGGGGGGGGGGGGGCAGGGGGGCCTTGGCCCCCTACTTTTTTGCAAAACAATAGAATTTTTCAAAATCTTTTGTAATGGGTGTTAAATTTTCCCTTGGCCCCCCCCCACTTTTCAACCTTTGTCGGAGCCCATGTATACCTTATGTTTGTTAATAGCTTTTAAAATCTAGATCTTCCGTTATTGCGCTGCTAAATGGCTCCGACGCAGGTTAGAAAGTGGGGTGGGGGGCAAGGGAAAATTCAATAATCGTAGCAAAAGATTTGAAAAAAAGCTCTTTTGTTCTGCCAAAAAGTGGGGGGCTCCCCTTTTTTGGAGGCCCTGTGTTATATGATGTTGTTTTAAGTCATTACTCTATCTATTGAAAAATCAGTGTTTAGTGATGTAAGTTTATTGAGAATTTAAAACATAAGACTGGGAATTGAAGAGCCTAACACGTGGTTTTTGTCTTCGGGTAAATTTGCAGGTGCCACTGGTCTTGGTCCTCCTTCAGAATTATGACACGTATTTTTCCTTTCAGCCTCAGTTCTGATTTAATCGGCGAAACGAGGTAAGTGCTTATGCAAATGGCGGATCTGTTGACTTGTAGAGGTGGAAAGTGGAAAGAAAGTTCATCAAGCTCCCTGGACATTGATTTCATTCAAGAAGACAAAACTATAAATTAAGTTGATTGAATGACAAAAGCTACTTGACAATGTTTAAAGGGAGAACTTAATAATTATCAATGTTGGTTCCTTTAGCCAGCAAAAGAGCAATTTGAATGCAAAAAGAGGTGGAAATTACTTGCAGAACTGACTGGAACAACATGGCTGTCGACTCAGTTGGAATCGAAGAAAATTCAGATGCCCCTAAAAAGAGTGAGTGCATTGTGTATTTTGCCTGCAGCTCAAATTACAAAGTCAATTTTACTAGATTTGTCAACCATAGTTTTTGTCAAGTCTATTATTGACAATATAATTTATTGTGCAGGCTATTGCATGCAAGACAAATTATATGCACGTGCATACAATTAGAACAGTTACTTTATAGTCTATTACATGCGGTTAGACCTGTTATGCTGCTAAAGTGCTCATAATTAAAAAGGAAGCTTCTAAATCTAAAGATCAAGTAGCAGAATAAAATCAGTTCATTTGCTTTGACGGGAAATTGAAAGCAAACTATGCTCTACCACTAGCACCTACAAATGGTATAATGCTCTCCCATTTTTATTTGGAAAAATGGTTCTCATGGTTCTCAAAGTTGGAAAATACATGTGAATTTGAAAATAGGTAGCTGCTTGCAAGCAATTTTTTGTTTCTGCAGACCTACCAAGTCTTGCACATTCTGTGAAATTCTCATTCAAGAAGGGAGGAATGGTAGAAAGTACCATCAGAACAATAGATCAAATTAGGTAGAATACACAGAGGTGATTTCTAGATAATCAGACAAAAGTTGAAACTTCAAACAAAACTGAAGCATAAACTAAAGAAGCAACTGGGTTTCATAAAAGCCATGAAATGTCTTGTAAATCTGTCTAATGGGTTTTTCTGCTTGGCTCAAAATTTACAGAAAATAAAATAAACTTCCCCACATCATTAGATCAATACAATGTTGAATACATCATTAGACTGGAGGTGAAGCTCGCAACAGAGACATTTTTTATTTTTATTTCCATTTGAAGATTATAATGCATATTTACAAGCTATGCTAATTTACAAAACTACTATACAAAAACATGTTGCTACTTTGAAGATCAACCTTAAAATCAAAATTAAAATCAAAACTTTGACGTTAAATACACAACCTAAAAGAAAAGGAAAATAAATATGATAAAAAGAAGAACCCCTTTACCTTGATGGAAAAATTGTGGCTTCATCTGTGTGGTTTATTACAGAGTGTTTAATTCTTCTAAATCAAATTGGTCTGATTTTTGGATAGATTCTAAAATTAGCAGGAGTTTATTTTTACTTAGTTTGTTGGGAAAGTGTTTATCACCATATAATAAAGTCTGTGTTAAAGCATTATTTTTAAGATTTGTATATACAATTGCTCGTAGTAAACAAAACTCAAATGAGAAAATATCTCTGTGGTACTACAAGGGAAGGGCAGAAAAGCAAGTAATGTTCTGTATCATCGATTCCATTATTTTTAGAGCCCATTGGGTTTATCATATCCTGAAAATTGTGCTTGAATTCGTGAAAATTTAATTTGCTGAGACCAACTCTGAGTTGTGTGTGATATGATAGACCTGTTGGTTCATTAATGCCACAGGTAGATCTTACAGGGGGTCTGATTATTGATAAAGGCTTCTTCTTAAAAACAGTGATGGATGGTGCAGGTCTAGTCTCAGGATCAGGTTCATTCTATTCAGATAAGCAATGAGGATAAAATCTAATTTTGAATTTTTTTGTTCTAGCATTTATCAGTCCATAGACATTTGGTTACGAAGCAAATAATGTATTTATTGAGATTGTGACCACAAACATTTGAAAAGAATGGAAAAATTGACTACTCTTGCTATTTGGAGCTGCGAAAACTCTCCCCAACAAGTTTCTGTTGGAGAATTCCCTAGCACAAAAAGTTGAATTTGGGACCCCAAATGTTAATATAAAGAACAGCATGGTTAAGAAAGTGTTAAAAAATGCTGGTTATTTCAAACTCTTAGAAGTTGGAACTCACTCTCAACAATTTCTTATAAAATAATAAGTATAATCAATCTCGGGCATGAAGAAAAAATAGAGGTATGTATCTGCCTGCTACTATGAAAATCTACAGGTGCCAAGGGGGGGGGGGTAATTTAAGCCTTGAGTTTGGATCCTTTGTCTCTAATTCTTTGAGCGAGTGGAAGAATTTCAGACCTAGACGAGTCTCCTTTTGTTTTATAAATGAAGCTCTCTTAAACTTGGGAGCTAACAATCTTGTTGATAAAGCTGCTATGCTCTCGAAAATTTTAGTCAAAATGCTTCAGTTTTGATTTTATGTTCAGAGGGCTTTTATAACCTCATATCCCAATTTGGTTAGGAGACACCAATTAACTTTGATTGGCTCCTCTTTCTTATTATTTGAAAACAGAAGCTTACTTTTCTTTTTTTGCTAGGCAAAATAATTACTAAACAGTCATTTTTAATTTTTTAATTTGAAGGTTCTTCACTCTTCTCCTACATAATTGATGAAGTGAAGAGGGACTACTTACTGGAATATAATGAGCAAAAATTGCGGGAAAGGAGGAAGCGAGTTTACACCTTCATGAAGACCCCAAGAGAGCTGGAAAAGGTAGGTAAAATACAAACACAGCAGTAAGAACGATTTTTTTCTATTCAGTCTAATATTCTATTCAGTATTATAGTAACAAATTACCATTTCCTACAAACTACTTATCTACTTTACAAGGATGGAACCCAGCAGGAGCAATACATCATGACTGCCCCCCTGGGATTGATCATGTATCTAAATATAACTAAAATAATATACTTCTAATACTACATATGCAATACATTTTAATGCTGCATTATAATCCTACATTATAATACTTTGTACATATTTACAATAACATAAACACCTTAGACCATTGCACATTGGATGCTAAAAAGTATCACTTGCACTTAGATATTTGAAAACACCCTAGATTAGAGGCCAGAAACTTAGGTTGTTAAAATCCAAAAATGTTTTCCTTCCTTGTTTGAAAAAAACATTTATTTACCATTGACCGGGCAAAAAAATTTCATTTTAGTTCATGGTTTTTGGTATTCTCCTATGCGTGGATGTCTTTTTGTTCATATTCACATTTCTACCAATACGAGCTTTTTTGGCTATCTGCACATTCATTGTGAGGGTGCTAAAGTGCAGACGAAGGTAATCCTGGCAAGCTTTATCTCTTCAGAATTTTTTATAGATCTTTTGATAGTATATGCATTTTCATTCAAATTGCTGAAAGTTAATAAAGATAAACACTTCCCCCTTTTTTCCTGTGTTTATTTGCTGCAACTAAAATTTATTAATTGATATACTAGACATGAATTGCCAAAGCAGTTCCATTTGTAACAGCCCCTTTGGCCTTCTTACTATTCTCTAACACACACTAATCTTTTGGGCAATATTCTGACAATGTTTCTTTGTCATTCCATGCATCCCTCTGTATCTCTTTCTCACTATTACCCCCTCATTACCAAAACCACTCAACCCATTTTAAATCTTTCTATTTCCCTATTCATTTCCTGGTCATTTTTCACTTCCTCGCCTTTGCCTGTCCCATTCACTCTACTCTTTTCTTTTCCTTAATTTCTTTCACTCCACTTTTTTTTCTACCCTTCAACCAGTTTCTTTGCATTTCATGCCCTCAAGACCTTTTTTGCTCTGCATCACTCTCAGCTTTAATTCCTCTTTCTAAGCTACTTCAGTCTTTTTCTCGACCCTTCATCTCATTCGGCCCTACTTTTCTTAGTCGAAGAAAACATGGCATGCATGGACAATTCCTAATATAGAATATCATTTCATTCATAAAAATATTGATTGATAGGCAGCAAAAAATTTTCAGTTTTTATGTTTGATGCTGCAAAAATATGCATTTTGATAACAGAGTTAGAATTTCTTTTCAGGACTTCGTTTTTGGAACCAGTTCAAAAGGTCGATCTTCTGAAAGGTAAAATGTCGCTTTGTCTTGTTTGTTTTTCAAATTAAAAATAACAGACGAGTTAAGTGTTAAATCTTCAAATGATGCGTTATTGTAATCTTATTTTGTCTAGCAATATTATTTCAAAATAACTTATTTTTGCACAGACTTCCACTACTTACACTACTAGAACTTTTAAGATTTGGTGCAAATTATCTAGAAGAAGCTCCCTCTATGATGCGAAAAGCTGTTCTTTCCTTTCTTTTCGAGTTCATTCAATCGAGCATTTTGAAACATACAATTTGAAATGTTTTTTTGCCTTTGCTTTGGTCGTTCCTAAAGAAAATTGTACAATACTGTTCGGTCTCATCAGTCCCCTAGTAGTCTGACACCAATTGCCAGTTAAAAACAAAAAAGGTTAGATTTTGTCTAGAAGCAGATCATTGTCAGAAACAGGGACAAAGCAGCAGGAATTGTATTTTAATCATCAATTATTAGAACTATTATTGACGGAAAACTTCTCTCTTTAATCTGCTCCTCGCTAAAGAAGACTGTACAGTGCTTCTCCGACTCGTCCATTCGTTTGTAACCTTACATCAATTAACAGTCAACTATAAATCTGTACAATCTTGAGCCTGGAAGAGAATCGCTGTCACAAACTTAAAACATGTGCATTTCGATTGTGCTCTGTGTGAAAACATTGTCGTTTGAATCAATAAGTTGTCTTGATGTTTGTCAGAAAGTAACTCTGATTACTATTTTAGCAATAATCATGATTTGCTGTACATTTGGAATGATGCAAATAGACACATCGGTCCTATATCATATTGTACGAGGCCAATCCGTCATCAAGCTCTATGTTGTATACAACATGTTGGATGTAAGTTTCTACATATTTGTTTTCTTAGGCTGATGCCAAAAATTTGCTCAATTTCTTCCCAAGTTTTGTTCGTTTTCTTCCCAATAACTCTTTTCTCTATGCAAATTATCCACGATGGGTTCTTACTTTAAGAGCTTTCTAGGCGGATTTTTTCTTATTAAATAACATCAAATTCTGTTACAGATAGCAGATAAACTGTTAGCTTCGTTTGGCCAGGATGTTTTAGATGCTCTTTACTGGACAGCAACTGAACCGAAAGGGAGAAAACGGGAGCATGTTGGAATCATACCGCACCTGGCCTTGTCTCTCGTATATGTTTGTATCCTTTCAAAATCGTCATGTTTGACGCTTATCCAAGTCACCTTTGGACGTTCACATAACAACGTAAACACAAAAATGCCCGCAATTGGAAATTTAGCATTGAGATTTTCTTGCCAATGAAAAAGTTTGAATTTTCACAAATGACTTTCTAAAACAATTTTCATCATTTATTAGGTATGATTCTAGAATTTAAGCATTCAAAAAGGAGTTGAAAAATACTTGCTTTGTTGAATAACATTTTTCAAAAGGCGATTTTTATTAACTGTTGACTTTTCATGTTAACGTATTTCTAAATGTTCATGTGAAAATGAAAATGTAATACCCGTATTCATTAGAAGAACTATTCAGGCAAAGTCAAAGCAACAGCAAACGTGAATTACACTAGTATCAAAGCAACAGCAAACTGCCGGGATGAAATCTACATCTTTGTCTATCTTGTGACATTTTATCTGAATTTAAGACTACATAACCGTTGCTACCAAGTAGATTGGAATAAGATTCTGAAGCACAAATCGAAGCAGATGTAGCATGTGCTTCCCGGAACTGATTGTTATTGTATGTAATTTAATAATGTCATCATCTCTATATGAATCTTTGTACTCTGTTGTTTGTACAGTATGTCTGTTGTTCTGTCTTGATGTGTTGATTAACAAACTGTGATGTTGTATAGAATGATTAGATCTAAATTGTAAAGTTCAGTTGTTGGATTGAATATGAACATATGAACATATGAACTTGTATTTGTCTTCCTCGCTACACAGAGATTCTCTTGTAAATGATCCCTCGTATTAATCTTGCTCTTTGGTGATCAATTCTTTGTTTATGCTCCTACTTCTTAGACATTCCTTCACCACTTCATAGATTTGCATAGCCTGCTAAACCTTTGTCAAGCAATCGTTCTAAACGTTGCATTGAATTCCTTCAACAAAGCTCTGCTCACCATTATGATCTCCAATCAGGTTTGTACTCGAATACTTTCTTTGAATGGTGTATGAATAACAAGTTCTTCATTGCTCTTTTTATCATAACTTTTTCCTACATGGTTTAATGCTTTCGTACAGCATCGCTATGCCTTTCATTTTATGTATTTTCTTTCTCTGTAAATCTAATTTTCTAGCCTAGCTGTTTTCTTCTATCTAATTCTAAACTTTCTTTTTTCTTTTCCAAGACTGTCCTGATTTTTCCATTATGTCTTCAATGTATGTATTTTTCATGTATTTTCTTATGAGTCTAGTTTCCTGTACACTTTAGATATACTCTGTATATCTCAAAATATTACGCAATTTCTACTTTATATTTAATCGTTTTCCCTGCCTATCGTTAACTATTATCACAGGTCATCCCAAAATTCATAAAATCCAATGGACGGCCTATATCCACCACCAATTTCTTCGGGGAAATTTTCTATTTACCGTGCGTAATCATGTGGTATAATTTTCTTAGAATTCTTTTTCATCTCAATTTGTTTTTGCATCTTCTTTTTCAACTTACCTTGCTTTTCACAATCAACCTTTACTTTTATGTCTTACCAATAAAAGATTTTTCTTTATTTTCCTTTCAAAAATTTTGTATTCAGTTTCTTCTGATTTTGCTTCTTATGTTGTAATAGGTATTCTTTATCGACTTCTTGTGTCTGTAAAACAATCCTTGTAATTTTCAAGGATATTTCTTCCTTCTCCTTTTTCTTTTCTTCTCGTCCAATGCTCACTGCTCGATAGCCAATCACTAACACATGGAACTCTTTCTTGAGGCTTTGCAACTTTTCTCAGGTGCCACTCGATTGAGGTCAATATCCATACCACACTTAAACGAATGATAAACTTTAGTGCAAAATATTATATTCTTGATTTAAGAATGTCTCTCTTATTCGTAGTTTGTTGAGATAAAAGGGAGTGTTTTCAAGCGAGTCGAGAAAAACAATTTATTCCAGATATCTTGCAGTGGTAAGTTTTATTGTTTTATGAAAGAAAATATCGAAAATACTTTCTACCATAACACTGAATAGCTTGCACAAATGTTCGAAAAGAATTGAGACCTCGTGACGATCTGTTGTAGTAGATCCATTGTACTAAAAACCTTCAAACTCTTTTATATTTTCTAATTTTTGAACAAATCATCAATGGATCGGAAAAACTGTTGTGGAACATGGTAAGCTTAATCGATTTCAAACAGAAACTAGCAGCCATCGACAGATACTAAATTAGCTTAAGTTGCCTGTCAATCAACTTTTAGCCAATCAATCAATCAGAGGCTTATTGAATTGCCAATATTGAATACACAGATGGCCTAACATACACAGATGGCCTAAGCCAGCTTGATATCTATCTATCTATTGCCTTGAATGAACAAGGGTTATTCAGGTAAAATTTCTGCTCCTGGTAAAGGATGGGGAATTTCTGCTACCTATATAACCACGAGGTAAAAGGTAGGGGAATTTGCTTAAAATTCAGGGCATTGCTTAAAACTCTTCTTTCCAAAGGACAATCACTTTTGTCCTATTTTTCTCAAACAAAGGTGCCCCAAATGATTTTTCCGTAAGGGCTAGGCCATGACACGTGCTTTAATTTATGTGCAAATAGTATTTTATGTTCAAATATTTCTTGTAAGGGATTTCCAGTTTCAATCGATTTCCTCCTCTTTTTCTATAAATTTCCTGAAAAGACACCATTTGCTGCAGTGTTACAGTGTTGAATCAATTGCAGCCCGATCAATGGGTCACATAGTAATGACAGCTGAAGTCCACTTCATCATTGCCTTGATAAACAAATGCAGAAGTGTTACGTTTGTAGTACCAGATCAATAATTTATTTCGATTTACTGCAAATCAAGACCAAACCAAATAAAGCCCGCTAGCAAATTTTTTTGTTTAACGTATTGTTTACTTGACTTTCTTGTAGATGCAAGGGAACGTTTTCATTACGTCAACTTGATACTGATCGTTTTTATGCGGAACATGACTGAATTCAATTGGGATGTAGGTATGAAAAATCAATTGTGGAAACATTATGTTACCTTTGTTTGTGTCATCGAAAATAGAAAATTCTGTGTCACATATAGCTTTAGACATCAGTAGAAAAAGGCGATATAACTTCGTATTGATTCTGTGCTATCACATATGACACTAGTATTTCATAGAAGGAAATAACAGATCAAATCAATTATTATTGGTCCTAACATAGTGCCCAAGGAGTCTTCGCCCATTTAGCTGGCATCGTTACCTCCTCCTTCCTGTGTCGCGAAAATCCCCATATGACGTCAATATCAGAAATCTAAACTTGAAATGGTTGGCTAAGATCACACTAAGATCAATCAACTTCTGCCAGTCAACTCGTTACCAGAAAGATTACGGAAATACAACTCGTTACCCGATTACTTAAAGTTGACACGTGCTGAAACAAGAAGTCATCAAAAACACCGACGAGAGTTAGGCCCCCTACACTGGATACATCTCGTATCTTTTATAGAATCTGTTATAGTTTGAACTCTGTATTATTCGTATCAGATTGGGTCAATGAACCAGAAACTCTATGAATCGGGTATAATGATTTGGATGTCCATTGTGTTCCATGCATGTTGCCAAGACCCCTCTTGTCGTCTAGCCCAAATCATTGGTTATCCCTAATATTGGCGATAGTTGCATGAACTATTTATCATAAGTGGTACCTTTGTTTTGCAGAATACATATGGAACTTCATCCCAGCTGCTGGGCTTGTAATGGGGTCGGAATTTCTCGTCGATTGGTTCAAACATGCATTTATCACTAAGTTCAATGACATTAAACCAGAGGTGAGATGGACTTTTTCATGTGACTAACACACCATGTTTGATGTCAGAATTCTTTAATGAAAGTGACGGAGTCCTTCTTTTATCAGTAGTTATTTGTTAAATGTGGGTTGTAATGCAGTAACGAACGTCACAGATGTTGATCCTTGCTCTTTTCCTAGCCCCAACACTGAGTATGATTTTGTATACATGCCGATAAGTACGTTAATGCATTAGCGCAAAAGCTGTTTCAAGGCTACAATCACTGCCAAAACTCTTGGAACACTTATGATATTTTCAACGTTTGCATGCATCCGTTCCCCTCCCCCCTTCAAACAGTGTTGTCTCACAGCAATGTTAAGACATACTTTTGTGACAAAACTTTTTCTGCCGATCGCTGTGATATACTGCATTGTAAGCAACATTGTTTTAGGGGGGAGGGGGGTTAGTCTATTAGAAACATGTAGGTGTTCCAAGGTTAGCCTTTGTTTGATCTGTTTTTTTAAAGCGAGAACATTAAGACAAGCAAACTAAAATAAATGGCAGCAGATATCTCTTATCAAATGAGATTGACTTTCTGCCTGGTAACAAAAGGTAGTTAGAATCTTCATGTGAGCCTTTATTTTACTAACAAGTTTTACGGTTCTTTGTTTCTGTCACTGGTAAAGGCAAAGGTTATCTTTCGTTTCATATTTCATCTGTATCTCAGCTAACAAAATGCACTTTATCTTCTTCTCATATATATTTACGCTATGTATTTTACTGATGTCATTATATAGGGCACTGCACTGGTCCATACAACAGAATCAACTTGACCTTGAAAACTGCTCCCATTACGATTTATAAATCATTCAAATGCTTTTTAAATGGCTTTCAAGTATTAATTTTCATTAATGTATGATTAGCTTAGTTTTGAGAAAATATAGTGTCAATTTACCATACATAAACGTAGCTTTATTGGCTGTCATTCTTTTAAAAGCAAATCCTTTTTAGGTTTATATCCCTAATAAACGCACTCTTTTTAAGCCCCCAGTTTTTAGGCCCCCTCTAGAACACACAGAATTAAAATATTAAAATACCAAACAAAGCAAAATATGTAGGTGTTCCAAGGAGTTTGGCAGAGATTGTCGATGAGTGGTCTATCGGCAACACGAATGTGGATATAAGGGGTAAAAGAGAAAATTTTGCACTAGGAATTTTTATCATTGCCATCATAAGCAATTTTAATCCTTATTAACTATACTGCCTATGGATATAATTAGTGATATGTTTAACCATAGCTCAGGCACGTTTTATCGCAAGGCATAGCTACTGTCTTTGCTTTGTTGGTGGACTAGTGTCTGCTTATTTCACAAAATAGGTTAGCATTTTTATAATTTGATTTCAGGTTTATGAAACTTATCGGGCAAGTCTTGCACATAATATTGTTATGAACAGACATGAATCGGTAAGTTTTGATATTGATTTTCAATAACGTATTTTTAACAAAGTAATATTCTATGACCCTGGCTTATAGGCAACCGTAATAAGCTAAGAATATGTGTTGGAAAAGAAAGGAGGACGACTACACGTGGTTAAGGAATCTATTACCCCAGTGCTATAGGTGGCTGAGTGGCTGCGTCGCGGACTACAGATCCAGGTGCCTGTGGTTTGAGTACCTGCAATTATCAAACATTTACTTAGAGTGAGGGAGAGTCGCCAGCTCTCTGTAATTCTAGGCGTAGTAATCACGAGGTGTGGTCACATCGAGAGGAAGGACCAGGACACTGCTCGATAAGCATAAGCTTCTCAATGCCTGAAAAGTTAGAAACAAATACAATCCTAAAACCAGAAAAATCGATTTCCAATGTTAATATATTAATGTAAATTATGAGTAGTATTATGAGTAGATTATGTAGATTAATGTATATTAATGTATAGAAGTCCTGAGGTCATTTTGGTCGTTTGAAGTCAATTTATTGTTTATAACATATGGTATTTGCTTAAAATTCTAAAACATGAATATATGATTTGTTCACTTGTTGCAGACCAGGCAAACAGAATATACTGAACCTTTTCAAACTTTTCAAAATAATTTGTACTGTGCAATTTTGTAAAGAGCAGCCGTTTATACAGGGTTGGGATGGTAACTTGAAGAATGGATATTTTTTTAGGTCTTTTTTAATTTGTGGGTTTTTATATAATCAAAAACGATGAATATAATTTTCGTAAATATTATGAAGACAAGAAGAAGCCTTCAAAATTCTACTATCAAGCTAAGACAGCGAGTAGAAGAAAGTTTTAAATTTCAAAAGCAATGTTAGCTTTAAAGATAAGTTACGAAATAGTAGAAATTTACACTAACTTCGATCCTGGAAGGCTCAACTTCGCAAAAATCGGCCGTTTTTAGAATTGCAAATAAATTTTCTTCATAGCCCATCTAGTTTTCAAGAATCCCAGCAGTTGCTGATGTTGTTTGATGTGGAAATGTTCTCAGTTATTTACAGGTCACACTGATCAAGTCTCGCGAAAGATGGGTTTTAGTCCGCTTCCAATGGCCTGCTTGGTAGGTATTGCATTTTTGATGCAAAGTGTCAGTATGCAAATTAAATGCTAAGACACGACTCTCTTGTATTGTAAACACAGTATTTGAGATGAGCCTTTTCAAGCATCGAATGTTTCTTATGTATTGAGTCTTATTTCTGGCAATATGCAGTTGATGCAATCAAATGACTGTGTTCCAGCAAGCTATGTAATTTACTTTGACTTAAAAAGTTCTGAAGAATTTCTGCAAAAAGCATGGTTTGAAAATATGAAGGAATTTTTCTGCTTGCTTAAGAAGAAAGGGTCTCACATTTTTCTTAATTTTTCCCTAATGTTAGTATCATTTCTGTTCCTTGAACAGCCTGTTTTATGTAAAAACATGAAAAGTTAAGAGATAAGAAGCCATGTTTATACCAAGTTTCTTATATTTTCGAATATTTCCTTTTTCGAAACTGCGTCAACATTTTCAAAATAGACTAAGTAATAGCTTGTGTGCATAATGTATTTATTGAATGGATTTCTGATATCTTTGAAAAGGTATGCCTTTATTATTTTGCTTCTTCTCAACATACTCAAATATTGTTTAAATTAATGTTGCGTTTGATTGCAAAATCTGCTTTTTGAAAATTTTTTCCCATTTTTCATACAATCGTCAAATTTTTTTTCACCTTGTTTAAAATCGATAATGCAGATATCTAGCAGTTTGGCGATATAAGGAATTTCTTTTGCTTGCAGATTATACGAGTTTTTTCTCAATCTCTTGAGCTGAATGGTTGGCCTGGTTTTGTACTTTTTCTCGTTATGTTTCTTTGGTAAGTATGCCCTTTCAGACATTATATGAAATTATCTAAGCAGCTTTCAGCGAAGAATACCGCATAAAATTTTACTTTCTTGTATATCAATTTATTCGACATCATGTCGAGATGAAAGGAAAAAGGTGAAACCAAGTCTTTGAAGTAGGGTTCTCAACTTAACAGTGTTAAACTGGATCTCAGTTTAATCTTTTCGTTGGTTTAGCAAAACTATGTGTACCTGTTGAATTATATTATGTTTTAGCTCGAAGCGTACCCACTAGAAATTACTTCTACTGCACCCATAAGCTTGTCCTAAATTTGCAATGCTCTTTATGACTATCAACATCATATAATATGACTGCTAATATTTTAAAGTTTTTTCCTGATACGTGCAAAGAAAATTTTTTTTCTTAACAGTTATCCTTGCCTTAACTAAATTTTCACGTTGTGTGATTTAAATGATCTGAAAATATATTTTGCTTTCTTCTTGAAAGTTATCATTTGTTTCTGTTTATATATTAAATGTCTTGTTATTTCCAGCTTATGTGCCCTAAAGTTGCTTGTGAGCATACACATATATGGTGAAGCTGCAGTGTATATTCAAGTATTGAAGCCATCGCCGACGAAAGAAAAATTCGGCAAGACATCGTTTAGGTCGGCTAATACTGTACAGGACATTATCACTGAAGCTGATAGTAATTCGAGTATAGTTAACGATGTTACATCGACGAGCACAACTGAACCAAAGAAAGACATTTAATTATTTCAGACAAAGATCTATAATAACACGATGTATATCCCTTGCTAATGAGGTCTGACATCATTTTTATCGCACAAAGACTTTTTACTTCAAAATAATATTGTTAAGAAATATTCATTATTTTTTGGGAGTGGTATTAAGTTTATGTTGGTTCTTTGTGCCAATAGTTTTTACACGGTTTCTTTCAGCTAATGTCTGACTACATTTAGTATTATGCGAACATTGCGTGTCGATCTTAAGAAGGTTGGGCCATAAAAGGTATTTTGCATAAGTGGCACGAGAGGCCAGAGGCCGGGCTATGAACCGTTACCTCAGGGAGGGGGAAGGGGGTGGGGAGGGTATTGTGGCCAGTATTAACAGAAACTGATATCTCCAGAAATACCTATTTGAACCAAACACACAGTATCGATGATATCAATGATATTGTTACTGTTAAGACTTTAAAACTTCGTTGCTTTTTAAGAACTCTCAACCTTATCACATGTAAACGGTGCCAGCTGTATGCTCACCAGAACACTTAGAAAATAGCAGGAACACTCTAAAAATCCCTTCAAAAAGGCCATATTTTGTGAACTGGGCCCAGCAAGTCATTAACAGTAAGCAAAAATAGTATTTTTGATAAGGAAATTCATTTTATTTCGTTTTATTTCGAAACGTTCTTTATATTAGATTATAACTATCCATGGTAAATTTTAGACTATATTGTTTTAAAATGTTTAGAAAGTGTCTGTGTTTGTCGAACTAATGTTAAGAAAGGTGATTTTTATCTCAGAAAGTCCATTCTTCTGCCACTCTCATCAATTGCCACATCATGTGGATGGCTCTCTAGTTCGGTTTAACATACAATCAGAAGTGGAAGTTTCATATCAATCAGTTTAGCGTCGACATTTAAAAAAGAACCTTTCCAGCTCAAGTTTCGCAACAATATCTTCATTTATACATCATTGCATCCTACCTTGCCGGATTAAACTGATCAAAATGCCCAATTAATGAACTATTTAACCGGGCTGAATGCATATGGCTCAAAAATGGTGACCAAGGGAAATCGTTTTTCAGTCATAAGGTTCAGGACAATATGCAGAAAGCCTGTTTAAGTGTACTTCCCATTTATTCATTAATTTAAACCAGTGTGTATATAATAAAGTCATTCAAATTCATGCTATTTTCAAAGCCTTTCGCCAAGGAAAGATTTTCTGTACATGTAAGATGTTCAAGTTTCTTTGGATCGTAGAAATCGCCCAAGCAGATATTACCAGGGCGGTTGCTACTGTGCTATTTGATGCGGTGAACGATTTAGCTGAATAAGTACGGGAGTAAATCTTGGGTGTTGCACCCTACATACCCGTCAACGTTGGTTCTGGAAGCAAATGAAAGCATTTGGTTGGGAATTTAGCTAGACAGGCTCGTGTCACTGTTTCTGATTTAAACAGACTGCTTATTCACCAGCAATTGGAGTTGATAAATTGACCTTTTTGTGAATAGAATGCTTTTTGAAGCATGCTCACAATAATGTGATCTGATTCAATTCAGCTCATTTAAAATAAAGTGCACTTGCAATACTTTACGTTCATTAAATAAATGTAGCTTGACTGTTTGGCAATGGAAGTCAGTTCAGAAATCCAGACGACTGATCATTTCGTTTCCATAGTTTACAACAAAAAAGGTCTATGACATCTCTTCGAAACTCTGCGTCAGTAACGCTGTAGAGAAGTGGATTGACGATTACATGAATATAGAAGAATGACTTGTAGGCATTGAGAACGAGTGAGACACTTTCGGTGACCAAATTTGGTAAAAGGTCCCAAATAAGGTAGTATATTTTTGTTGGCAGCACAAGGGTGGTAAATGCTAAGACGATGGACACTAGCAAACGAACGACTTTTACGTTTCTTTTCAGCTTACGGTGAATGCAAAAAAAGCTGCCCTGCGTAAGTTTATCAATATCCTTTGTAGATTTTCGCAGCCTTAGGCCAATGCGGATATGCATAATGATGATTGCTGTGAGGGGTATCAGATACACAAATAACAGCAGGCATACACTGTATATCTTTGGTGCTAAAGTGTTGTTCCATGATTCTCTACATTCTCCATAAGGCTGCATCTTCAATGCGAGAATATTTGGTATACTTGATACGACGCAAAGAATCCATGTAAAGGAGGTCGCTATCCATATTTGCTTGACTGTCAAGCGCCGCTTGAAAGGATGAACTACCGCGCGGTATCTTTCGTATGAAATCAGAAATATGCATCCGACATTGACAGACATGATTGTGGTGATAGCGGGAAAGAGAAGCTTACAAGCAAAATGCGGATATATCCATCTGAAGTCACTGTACATCACTGCAGCGATGAATGCAAACAGGACAGAGAGAATCGTGTCATTAACAGCCATCAAAGCAACAACCAACTGAAAAGCCGTTGGTGTTTTTGGCTTCAAAAATCTCGTCATTATCACAATCAAATTCAAGGCGAAGCCAGTTGCTCCTGAGAAACTTGCAACGACTGCCATCCAAAATGTTGACGCCATATCGAGAAAGTTCTTGTAACTTACAAAATAAATAGCTTGATTTCCAGCTATTCCAAGCCAAAGATTTCAAGGAATTTTCCACCTCTAGTTCCACAGTTGCTCCGGGAAAGCGCTTTTTGATGCAGACAACTAACAATAAGAGTTTATCATATCCTTTTTTCCTGTTAACAATAAAACCTTCATTGGTTTCTCATGAACTTTCAATTAACTGCAAATATCTAAACATAAATGGTTTATATTCAGTTGTAGCAAAAAAACTGTCTTCAATTTTCCTGCTGGAACGTGCTTGTTGTGTCTTTGGAGTAGAGCTTAGCAGAATAGCCTATGCCATGCTGTCTGCATCGAAAATTTGGTTCATTGTCGTCATTCAATAAAACTGACTCAGTTCACCTCATTAAACCTATATTATAATAGCACTGTAAGATGTTCTGTAGCTAAGTATGTATTTAAGATGCCTTTAAATCATCGCTTCAGAAAGAGTTTATTTTCGCAGCTGCTAAGCACTTAAATGTCGTTAGCAGCTAGTTTCAAGAGACGACAAAAATAAAGAAGTTTGTTGAGATACAGAATTCATTTTGCTTGGAAGTTTGGCAAATAGCGGATAAATATTTGAACGAATCTTTAAAATAACCAATAAAAGGGCGATTAAATTGACTAGGATATGCCAGTTTCTTATCTTTATTGAAATATACTGTTTCTAAAGGAAATAATCACAAGAGTAAAAGATAAATAATGTGGTGAGAAGTGTTATAAATCTGTAGACGTTGTTTGCACAATATTAGGCCAAAGAGCTTTCAATAGCTACGGAGCTCACAGAATCCATAATGGACACAGCTTAAATGTTCCTTTTCTCTTCGGAAATAGCAACCTATTATGTTTTTGTCAAAATAATTACCTAGTATTGTCCTATTTGGCACTGTTTGGAGCTACTGGTTTTGTCCTTAAGTAAGCGTTCCTCTTTTTCAGTGGCTGTTGTGCCAAAGGATTTTAAGGGCCGCTTATCCCCTAATTTGGTCCGTCGAAATCCCCTAAATATACAGTCCATCTAATTCTTCTGAAAAAAGATATGTATAGATGAAAATGTGTTGTTGAAGGACGACAGGTCATATGTTCCAACCATTTTTTTGTGCAAAATGCCTCTGCTAGAATGTGATAATGTTTGGTGCAATTTAGAGAGTTTCACTTACATATCCTTTTCAAAAAGTTATTACAAGAATCAAATTATACTGTTAAATATGGTTTCTTGAATGAAACCATATAAAGAGTTCGTGTTCCTTGTTGCCATTGTATGGCTTGACCTTCTCTTCATGTCGAGGCCAAGTTACACCATAATAATTTTTGGCTCCACATGCGTAGTCCTTTACACCGTCACAGAAAACCGGGCCATCATTGGAATTCTGGTCTTCGCCCCCTAAGAGGTATCATATTTATTGAAGGTATGTTCCTGACTAAATTGGTTTCTTTTTGTTAAAATCTTTCAAAGCAAGTTTAATTTTGACAGTGAGTCATAAAATAAGCTATTATTTTCTTAGTTGTAGAAGCCGTTTGGTTGATGGCCTAAGATAAAATTAATTTCGTACTCTAAGTTTGATCCCGGTTTCAAATGCGGGACAAATATTCTTGGTTTTGTTGTGTTTATCTCTTGGGTACTTGAATTTGAGACTGTGATTCCCTTATGACCAACAAGCCATTGCTTAACATTGCTAAACTGAACCGATATCGTCATCAAATATATTTCAGCCTTGTGCTAAATGTAGGCCAATAGAAGAAACCATAACTTTTATCCCTAGCAAATTATTTTCAGACAAAAAGTTGATATCTCCCATGGTATCCTATACATAATAGGCCAAAATAAATTTTTCGTAATTTTTGTATCCTTTATATCGACAGGTAAATATAAACTTGAAAGAACGGGTGTTTACTTACTGAATCTCTTCAAGAATGGCGTTCTCTCAAAAAGATAAACTAGTGAGATGTCACAGTTATCTGATTATTGCAATAAGCAGTCTAGCAACTTAAAATCCTCCCGTTTACTTACGGTAGCCTCCACTAGTGAAAGAGACAACCCCCTGCTAAATGATAGATAGCTGGGATGGATTGATAGTTTCCTATAAGAACAATAATAAGCAGGCAGTCATTATCCAGAGATTATTTCATGATATTGTACCAAAATGAATTATCGGTCTATTGCAAAGGAATTTGTAATAATAAAAACTGTAATCTCTAGATAACTTTCAGACTGTAAAATTGCAAAGGAATTTGTAATAATAAAAACTGTAATCTCTAGATAACTTTCAGACTGTAAAATGAATCCTTGGAAACATTCTTTGTAGTGAAATTTTTGCTTCTATGGAATTATGTTTAATTTTTCCTGAATTAAAATAGTTATCTTGGAGTAGATAGGAGTCACTGCTCCATTGCTCCTAGAAGAACAAAATGTTGCATTTGGTTTTGGTTCAACAAATCCAAGCAAAGGTTGGCTATTGCCAGTGTGGAAGCGGTGTTAATCATAAACAAGGGATAACAAAATGCTAACAAAAGAGTACAAATTGTCTCTAATAAGTCTATACTAGGGTCCAGGTGCTGGTGGAGGCCACCTTCACCCACTGACGTGGACGCAACCATTCTGTCACTGATACTTTGAATTTGTCTTCTCTCACGCAATTCATAATTTCTGACGGTAGGCTATTCCATGGTAGGTGTATAAGATTAATCAGGCTTTCGTGGGAAAAATATAGCAGGCCTGCTAACCACCACACCCCTGAAAACATCCAGGCGTGTGATGGCGTGTGACATTTTTTCACAAAACATTTTGGTAATTGTGGTAGATCTACGGAGAAATGGCCAACACGAAAATGATGACAGCAAAAATTTCAATGAAATTTACTTCGCTGAATTCTTACCATGACTACTTACATTTTAGCAATTGAGCAATTTTCTAAACAAGTATAAACTGAGCTTATTTAATATATCCAAAAAAACGGCACTACAAGTATAGAAATATGTTTGCCATGTCGTAAGCAGTTTTCATTAGCTTCAATAATGAATCCTTAGCAGAATCATTGATGCTTTGGCGTTCATCTGGTTGTAATGGCAGTTTTTTCGTGTAAATCAGTGCATCAAGAGCCCTTTGTTATCAAACATGACAGCTATTTTGTGTACCTCACTGGCCAGATGCATAAAAGATAATGGTGGCCCAATTTTCATTAAATCAAATGTTGCTAAAATCTAGATTTAAAGCATAGCGATGTCTAAAGAGGGGGCTGTAGGGGGTAGCGAAATCCAGCAAATCCTCTGTTATTTTTTTTCGCATCATTGGCAAAACGGCTCCTTTTTATCGCATAATCGGCTACTTTAGTACATAAGCGATAGAAAATGAAAGTCTTGTTCAAAACACTTAATGTTTCATAATCTCGGGATTCCACTGTAGATTAGTTCTATGATTATTTCAAAATTTTATATTTAATCGGCAATCCTGAAAAGGTGTTAAGCCTTTTTGAAGTGGCATGAAGTAATAGTACCTAGGAGGGATCAATTTATTAACTCATCTCAAAAACCCACAAAACCAATAATTATGAATTTTGCTCCGATACTTTCCGACGAAAGCCTGATTAATGGTTTTATTACATCTTGTAGGATCTATGATCGATTTCCTTTATGCCTAAAAAGTTTGACATTTTGCAAATGAATGGATCTCTAGCTAGTAATGGCACAAATGTTTACATGTTGCTCTAGTTAGAACTGCAATAGAGCCTTTTTCTTGTTAATCTTTTTTTAAAATTTGAAGAAAATTTCTTCGTATTTATATGATACCACTGTAGACTCAAAAAGATACCATGTTGAATGTAGTCACCTGACACTGTAAAGATTATTTCATTCATTTCAGATGTCATCAAACGAAGAAGTGGCTGATAGAAATGTTGAAATATGGAAAGTAAAAAAGCTTATAAAAAGCTTACAAAGAGCCAGAGGGTATTTAACATTATAAAGACTTAGCTTACTTTCTTTTATTCCAAGTATTTGTTGCTTGATTTGTCAAATTTGGGTGGTGTTGTGGCATTGATATTACTAATATGATATTACTCAACAAAATCAAAAATCTTGAATTTTTTAAATTTTTATTTTGGAAGTGGAAAAGAGTAGACCTCCTAAAAGGAGTTATAAATTATTTCTGGTGTTTGTCTCTTCACTCAGTAAACTCCTTTTCTGCCACTATGGTTAATCACAAACATTTGGCCTGTTTTGCATCAGAAGGATTTATTGGGATTTGTCAACATCTTTTAAATTTTTTTTTATATAGAATAGGTTCACAGCAAATGACCATAAACATAAAAGGAAGTGGACATCACAGCATTGCCTAGTTACATTTATTGCAGCTCTGCAACTGTGTTTTGGGCATTCATGTTAGAAAATCTGGTTTTCTGTCATTATAATGTACAAAAAATGGACCAGATGAATATTACTTGACAATGCAATGCCCTAAGACTAGATATAGATGTAAAAACATTGCATTGTAATAATATATAGGTCTTTAACGGTGGTGTAATGTAGTTTAGGACACCTTATTTTGATAACTAAGAGCCCCTGACCAAAACGGACTCCCAAATTGTTTTTACATTTATGATTTTAATGCTTTGCTCAAGTTCTACCGTTCTCAATGACTTTTTTGAACTGAAACTTTTATAACTTAGCTCCCTCTATTTAATGAAAAAATTTCTCATTTAGACACTCTTTAATTGGGTTTCACATGCTCTGAATCCTTTGATGGGACTTTTTTGCTTCCATTAATAGGACCTCGTCTCAGTCCTTTTCTTAGGGTGCCAGGTGGCTTCATTACGCCACTGGTCTTTAACAAGATCATCAAATGTACTCATTTACTTTGTTATATAGGAATGGCACTAGCATGATCTCTTTGATCATTCCACCTAAAGATCAAGTTTCTAGAGTTGCAAAGATGTTGGCAGATGAATTTGGAACTGCATCAAACATCAAGAGCAGAGTTAACAGGTACTGGTGCTTTGACTCTTGGTTCAAATCTTTTTTCTTGTCAAAAAAATCTTTATCAAAATCTTATCAAAAATTTTATATTCTCTTATATTGACAAAAGTGTCCTTTTTACACTTGAGCATTCATGTAAAAGACAAGGACAGAAAAAGAAAGATTCATTTATATTTAATGTTCTTGTGGTGTTGGCCTGATTATTATATTAAGCATTAAACTTGGTTTAGCAACTTTGAAACATCCTATTCTTTACACCAAATACCATGTATGTACAGCACGGCCTATGCAGCATAAAGCACTATATGACAGCTTAGTAAACAGTAATTTTCATTATAGTTCTTGTGGAGTATTTTTGCATTGTAGTGTGTGAGAATTTGTTTTTGGTTTATCTGTCATGAGCCTATCATTAAGTGAAAATATCACAATGTTATGATCCAATAGTTTCTATTTGCAGAAAGTTTGTTATCTTTTCCGCTCTTTTTTTATAGATTATCAGTCTTGGGAGCGATTACATCAGTACAACAAAGATTAAAACTTTACAATAAAGGTTAATACATTAAGAGTGGAATTCTCTTGTAATATCTCTTGAAATATGTTGTTATTTTTTCCCATATTTTCATTTGTTTATCCATTTATTCATGGCACTGTCTACTTTATAACTTCAATGTTTTTGTTAACAATTGTTGGCAAATCAAAGTTTAATGTTATATGAATTTTTGTTTGACAGTTCCTGGAAATGGCCTTGTGATATACTGTGGAACCATCGTTACAGAGGAGGGCAAAGAGAAGAAAGTTAACATCGACTTTGAACCATTCAAACCAATCAATACATCATTGTATTTATGTGATAATAAATTTCATACAGAGGTTTGTTTTTATCATGCTATTTTTATCATGCTGAATAAGTTTTATAGCTCTATTCTTTGCTCTTCACAAGGCCTGACCAAGTTATGTCTGGTTTGTTTATGCATAAGATTTTTCATTGCATCAATTTGAGAAAAATCATTTGGTTTTTATATATATATATGTTGGTATTTAATTTATGTTAAAAGATTTTATGTAATTTGTTTATATGGTTCATAAAAATTTTCCTTTAGCCCTACAGTATTTCAGGATCAAGGACATCATTCTGACCAATAAAATCCTTGAAAAATGTTTGTCTAAATAAACATATATGAAATTTTTCTTAATCTCAGGCACTGACTGCATTATTGGAGGATGACAGTAAATTTGGGTTCATTGTGATGGACGGAAATGGGGCATTGTTTGGTACTCTTTGTGGAAACACTCGAGATGTTCTCCACAGATTCACTGTGGATTTGCCAAAGAAGCACGGTAAGTTTGCCATCTCTTTATCTATGAGTCCGTTTCACAAACTCTACATTAAGAATCATAGGAAGGGTGTGTCATTCCTGCTTTATACTTACTCCAGCTGTTTTTCTGTGGTAAATTAAGGACTGTTTCGAGCATTATTGAGGGATGGATTTTTCAGGTTTGTTTGTTACATATTTTATATATATTTTTTAGCTTATCTTATCTGCCAAAGTGTTATTTTCATTTGCTATGTTATTTTCTCTAACTCCAGTTGTGTCACAGTCTGCTGTTTAATTGTGTAAAATGTTTTACCTAAAATATGAAATTAAATGAAAGACATTGTTTATAAGCCTTTGCTTTGTCCTATCATTGTAACAACATTTTCAGTTATGTTGCTCGATTGTAATAAAAAATTTTTTGTTGAACAGGCAGGGGTGGTCAATCTGCACTACGTTTTGCACGTTTGCGTATGGAGAAGAGGCATAACTATGTCCGAAAGGTTGCAGAAACTGCAGTACAACTTTTCATCTCAAATGACAAGGTAACATTGACATTCTAGAAACATCCTTTTCATTCGTTCTGCTTTTTGGATGTGTACATTCAGTGTCTGAAAATCTCTGTAAGAAAGTCAGATGAATTTCTTTTCAAACTCAATTGGCGCTACCATTATTTCCGAACTTGTCTTGCAACATAACAAAATCTAATTATCATGTAGCTTATAAATCTGAAAGTAAGGTAGAAATAATTCAGTGAAAGATCTTGGAAACCTTCCATGGAGATCATAGAAATGTTTTAGTACCTAGGCATTTAGCAAGCTGCCCTACGAAAGTTTGCTGCATGATGAAGCAAGGTTGAGGTCTTTAACATGTCCAAGTTACTCATCATTTTCCCTCCATCCAGGTCAATGTAACCGGGCTAGTGATTGCTGGATCAGCTGATTTCAAATCCGAACTTAGTCAGTCCGACATGTTTGATCAGGTTAGTAATGTAAACTTTTTTCCACGCTTTTTTTTGTAATTCGAAATTACTGCTCGGACTTTCTGGCAATTGTACCTTTATTACAAGTCTTTCTTATTTCAACTTATCAACCTGTTTACATTTCGGCAAGAATTTTGTCTGCCTCTTCTTGGTGAATTTTGTCTGCCTCTTCTTGGTGAATTTTGCCTGCCTCTTCTTGGTGAATTTTATCTGCCTCTTCTTGGTGAATTTTGCTGCCACTTCTTGCAAGTAGACTTACTGTATAGAGTACATACCTGAAAATACTTTTTGATGAATTTCTTCATATACTCTTCCTTTACAGCGATTGCAAGCAAAAATTTTAAAAGTCGTTGATGTGTCATATGGCGGAGAGAACGGGTTCAATCAGGTAGGTTCCCCCATTAGTAATATGTTTACGTTTGCGAATAATATGAGATAAAAGTATATTTTTATGTATTGAACAAGAGTGGCCTTGCCAGGTTTATGAAAACGGGGGGAACGCAAGTGAATGAACAAACTGACAAATGATGCATTTCGATGCACTTAGGTTTAGCTCATCATACCCTGCTGGTTGTTAACCAAATGTGAATCAATTCGTTGTTTTTGTATTAACAATATGATTGTTTTTGTTTAACACGAAGCGATAGAAGCTTGTTGAATAGATCAACCTTGTATTTTTCAGGCTATAGAACTATCTGCTGAAGTTTTGGCAAACGTTAAATTTATCCAAGAGAAAAAACTAATCGGTAAGTGGCATCACCATCAGTGTAATCATGATCACTGTTGACATCGTTATCGTTATCAGCATCAGTGCAATCATTATCATTTCGATCGCCTTCGTTATCAGCATCAGTGCAATAATGATCACTGTTGACATCGTTATCGTTATCAGCATCAGTGCAATCATGATCATTTCGATCGCCTTCGTTATCAGCATCAGTGCAATAATGATCACTGTTGGCATCGTTATCGTTATCAGCATCAGTGCAATCATGATCATTTCGATCGCCTTCGTTATCAGCATCAGTGCAGTAATGATCACTGTTGGCATCGATATCGTTATCAGCATCAGTGCAATCATGATCATTTCGATCGCCTTCGTTATCAGCATCAGTGCAGTAATGATCACTGTTGGCATCGATATCGTTATCAGCATCAGTGCAATCATGATCATTTCGATCGCCTTCGTTATCAGCATCAGTGCAGTAATGATCACTGTTGGCATCGATATCGTTATCAGCATCAGTGCCATCATGATCATTATGATCGCCTTCGTTATCACCATCATTTTTTCTTGCCCCATTTGTTTGCGATTGTGTGTCTTGCTCTCGTAGGAAATCTGGTATGTGTCTTGCTAGGTTTTATCTGCTATGTGTCTTCCTCTCGTAGGAAAGTATTTCGATGAAATTTCACAAGATACTGGGAGGTACTGTTTCGGAGTTCAAGACACGTTAAAGGTTGGTTATAGGCTACAGATAATTTTTGTCTGCTTTTCTATTTCAACATGATTCTAGGGATTTTCGCCTTTTTGTTGTTTTTTTCGTTTTCTGAACAAGGACAGGCGCATTAGGCAAGGGGACTCGGAGGGAAGAACCCGGAAAAGCTAACGAAATTTCTTTTTGAGATTGATTCTATTTTTTGAGAGCCCCAATTACTTTTTAAAGCACCACATCTATGCATTTCAAATTTTTCAAGATGTTTGCAGAACTTCAGAATTTTGGTATGAAAGAATAAACAATGTTGTTGACGGTGTTTCACTTGGAAAACACCCTTTGTGTTGTACATTTGTACATATTATTGTACCTTCATTCTTCATTTAGGGGCTCGAAATGGGATCAGTAGAAACGCTTATTGTTTGGGAGAACTTGGATTGTAACAGAATTGTTTTGAAGAACCATAGCACTGGAGGTATGTTGCAGTTTTATTGTCTATGATTCCAAAGCAGTGTCAGCACGCTTTTTGTTTTAATTGTGGTTCAAGTCCAAAAGCTATCATTGAAGGATTGATTACCTTGAGAAAATAAAAAAATGGATATTGATAAACATTTTCTTGTATTTTATAGAGTTTAAATTGATCTGTTTTATGCTGTAATATATTGTCTATTTTTGACTGAGTCCTAATTGGATTTTTTAGATGAAAAAATTCTTTTCTTAAACCTGCACGATGAAAAGGACCGTACACACTTCTTGGATAATGAGGTAGCCTTCTTGGTTAACATTTTTATTTAGTTATTTTTTAGGATTTATTTATTTATTTAGGATTTCTATAATGATTGACATTGGAAGCCAAAGTATTGTTTTTAGTTTTGTTCAGTTCACTAAGCGAAGTTGAATATAGCTATATTAAGAATTCTTGCATAATTTTTTTCTGACGAAATAATTTTCATAATTTTGTATACTGCGTACCAACTAAATTGCTGGTTAATACTGCTCACTGGTCCGTGTTTCAGTGTCCAGTGTAATTTAGCCATGGCATGGCTGTGGTACTAGATCTTGTAGTAATTGCCTGCTTATATGGCATTTTGAAAAACTATGTCCAGTAACCTTGAGAGCTATACATAGCCCCTACAGCCTTTGTAACCCTAAGGTGTCAGGTCTCAATATGGTTGGTTCTTACCGTAAAAGCTATATTAAACCCCCGTGGGCTTATTTTTTTCAGTCCTAAAGGGGGGGCTTAAATGAGAGGGGGTTTATTAGAGAGAGGGGGCTTATCAAAAATTTGAAGCCAAAAAAAAGTTTTGAAAATGCCCTTGGTCATTTTTTGTGATGAAAATGTCGTACAAATGTTCTCAAAAAACTTTGTTAGCAGCTTCGAAATTCTAATCAATCTATCATGAGGTCCTCATCTTCATCAACATCACCAGGATAAATTGATAACCAACCCTTGGACATCTTCAAAACAAATTTCGACTATATACTAAATCGTACGAGTTAGTCTTTAGATAGGCCGCATTTAATGCACACGATCTTATCATCGCCCACACGTCAAAGACCCACTAAATGCGCATGTTTTCTAAGTTTGACATCAAAGGCTTAAAAGGGTAGGGGGGCTTAATAGAGATGGGGGCTTACTTGAACTTTTTGCTTGATAAGGGGGGACTTAATAGAAAAGGGGGCTTAATAGAGAGAGGGGCTCAATAGAGCTTTTACGGTAACTACTTTAAGGAAAGGTCCAGCTATTCAAGCTTTTTTGTACCGACCATGACTGTTACATTTATTTTTGCTTGTTGTTTTGGAGAGTGTCAGTCGATGGAATGCCATTGTTGAGAGAGTCATCTCTCTTACACATAGGAGTTCCAGCATCATTCGACACGTTTTAATCATTGGAAATATTGTCTCTTAAAAGTGACATTTCTCGAAGGTTCAATGGAGAAGGGTGTAGATCTTGAACTATACATAAATTTTTGGTGTTCTTGGCTTTACCTTGTCCAGGAATGTAGCTTTTTGAGTCCATTTATTATTTTTTGTATTAAGAACAGTTCAGTTTTGACGACGAAATATAATGATTATTTATCCAATCAAATTTGCATCATTTTGCAGACGGGAGTGGAGCTGGAAACTATTGACAAAGTTTCTTTGATCGAGTGGCTAGCCAACAACTACAAAACTTTCGGTAAATTCTCATCTTCAACTTGACTCATTGTATTTTTATAAGAATCCAGATAACCATGGGTTCAATTTTTTGTAGTGTAGCGTTCAAAGTGTAGCGTTTCAGGGTATACGCTCCAGTTCCAACACCTCTTTTCTGAAAATTACCTAGCGTTGCTTATTGAATACAGTTTCCTTGAATTGCCAGGATAAAAAATCAAGGCTGGACTTTTCAAATAATCTTGGGCATGTTTCTGGCCCGGTATTGTGTTGTATTGAAATTTTCCCCAAAAAGACAGTATCTTTCAACTCCATCTCAAAGTAATCAAATACATGTGTTCATATTTTATCCCAAACACGAGAACTGAATTCCTATATTTAAAAACGTGTTTCTCTGCAAAAGACTTAGGGAGATCTACTACAGTTAATAACAATAGCATTAGTGGAAGCATATAGGTGAAAATCATATATAATGCACAAAATTACTCGAGTTTGCAGTTTTCTCTCCATCCTTTCTTTCAATACGCCCTACCTTGGTTGCTTATGGCCAGACTTTGCAAATGGATTTTTAGAATACCCAGTTTGGATTTCATTGAGTAATTTATAGATTTACGAGTGATTTTTCTGTTTGATTTCGTAGGTGCCCATTTGGAAATCGTCACTGACAAGTCACAAGAAGGCGCGCAGTTTTGCAAAGGCTTTGGTGGTATTGGAGGTAGGTTTAGATATTTATTGAAAGTAGAATGTTTTTCCATTGATGTATCAATCTGTCGCAGATTATACATTCGACAATAATATTTCAAGGTAATCATTTAATTTTCTTTCATGGCTGATTACTCGTAAAATACACGCATTTTACTGGGCGACGACTTTCATTGTACTTCATAAAAATGTAATGCTCAAATTTGTCCTAAATTTTGATGGCAAGAAATTAAGCTATGCAAAGGATTTACTGTAAAACAATTTTTTTTGTAATTCAATCTTGAATAGAAAAAAAGATACTAAACGCATTAAGTAATTGAAGAAGTATTGTCTGTATCATGATAGCTGTGTAATTGCTAGCTATTGTGCTTAAGGGGAGTGTTCAAGCCCCATTTGCCAACAAAATTAGTTTGACATCCTTTATTTGCCGACAAGTTTGAAAATTCACTGACAAAGTACCCCTACATCGCAAAACTCTTCGTTTAGAGGTGAAATATTCTAATAGGGTTGTGTTTGTGAGAGGGTTTCAACGAGACGAAGTGTTTGACAACTTTGTTCAAAATCACGTTTTATTGTACCTCAGTCCAGCTTGTTCGTAATTTCTTCTGAACTTAGACCAATTCGAGGCTTGTGTTCTTATAAAAAGAGTGTAGTAAGGTGTTCAGCCCATCTGAGCCAGTACTGAAATTTTCCCCAGGAGTTAATAATGGATATAATGAAGTTTATTTTTGAGATAAATAAATGTGCAAAGTAATCGCAATGAAAATGCCTCATGTTGCATGCTTGTCTTTGTGCTGTTTATTAAGCGTGAACGCAAAATGCAACCTAAGCAACACAACAAACAGGTTATATGAGAAAAGCAAATTGTTAAACGAGAAAACCGAATTAAAGGGAGAAATTATGGTTGGTGTCGTGAGAAAACCAAAGTATGTTTCATTTTCAAATATTTCAAAGCAGCTATAGTTAGTGTTAGTGCCTAGCACTGTGTCCTATGGTTGCTATTTGGTACCTAGCAACCTAAACATCTGCTATCAGTGTAGACAGTGAGAATGTACTGAAATGAAATTTTCATATACACGTTTTTTTATTTAACAGAGACAGGTTTATAAGAAACTAGTATTAAAATGAGCAAAAATTTTAAAAAACTTATTTACTAGGCTCAAGAAAAATTAAGAAGCTTTAGAATTTCCATTTTTAAAGAAAGGGTACTAAAGTTTTTATTTCGTTGACTTTTTTGGAAAGATAGCGTACTTTGGTATTTGATCTGCATGGGTCTTTTCATGACGATCTGTGTTTATATTTCAAAGAAATGCTCAATTTTAAAACATCAAGGCAATTTTAGCTCCCTAAAGTAAAAAACCAACTAAAAAACTTTTAGTACTAAAATGTCAAAATTGGGATGCCAAATTACGAAACATTAAGTACTTAGTGTTGATCCAAGTTTCTTTTGTTTTTTATGAATGGATGACATTATTGCGTGATGGCTGTTTGACTGTGTAACTTGTATACAAAGTCAATTTAGCTTTTATGCATAAGAAAATGCAGTTCTCTTACGCATGTTTTTATCATAAACACATAGGTCTGTTGCGTTACAAAGTCGACTTCCAAGATATGGAATACGATGGCCTAGACGACATTGATTTTTCCGATGAGGATTATCTCTAAGAACGCCCTTCTAAATCACCAGAAGAACACAGGATTTGTATGCGATCAAGCCTAGTGACATGTTATTATTACATTCATGGAAATCTTGCGGGATCCCGCGGATTTGCGCAAATGAAGCTTTGTTTATTTTGCTTCTTATATTTTCCATATTGGATTGGTCGCAAGAATGATTTTGACAATTATGATATATGTGGATGAGTTTGTTTGTAGTTTGCTCTGTTTTCCTATATCGTGCTCAAAGATAATTTTTATTTGATGTTTCGGCGACAGGAATTTCTTTTAAGTCTGCCACAGATCCGTTCTGTGCTTTAGCCAAATCTGAACAAACTGTGTTCTCTTCGGGCGTTTCTGTACTCGGAGTTGGAATCACCTTGAACTTGATCTTAAACAGGCACCCTCCCTTGCCACCTTTAAGAAATGAACCAAGAACAAACTATGATCAGAGTTTTAATTTGCTAAGGTTATGTAGTATTGACCGTTTCCTAATTTGCAGATGTTTTTGTCACGGCCTCCTGAAAAGGAAGTTTTCATGGGCTGGAGGGGCCACCATGCCTATAAAATTAAAATGAATTTATTTGATTGTGTGCTTCATCCTTCTTGCATCACGAAGCAGCATAGAAGAATTAAGGCAATTCCCCGCTACCTTTATAGACAAAATTTGTTTAGATTGCGTAAACATGGGTAATTAGATGCAAAACTTGACCAAGGAATAATAGTTTCAGTAATTATAAATCGAATTAAATTGTCTTTAATTGTACGGATTTTCGGGAAGTAAAATTTAAAGGGGCTTTGTCACACTGTGTCACGGGAATTTCCGCTTATGAAAAAGGTTCTTTGATTGAAACACCCTACGCTGTCTAACGGAATCGAGGCAAAATGAAGGCATTTTTCATCGATATTCATCACACCCGGCTTTTGTTTTCTTTTTGCATATCAAGTTGAAAAAAGGGAAAAGGTAGGGATATTTGAAAAAATTATATCACCATATTTCGCGCGAGAAAGATGGCCTGTTCGTAGAATAAGGGAAGTTTCGAAATCCTCTGCAGCAGAGGGAGAGAAACTTGCCATTGAATCTTGGCAAAAACCGACCAGCTTATTCTAGCCCGTTTGCAAATTCATATGGAATCATTATAAGAGAGTAGTTAGTTTTTGCCTTTCTTTTTTCGTTTTAACCCATACAGGGGCGGATCCAGAGCGAATTTGAAGGAGGGGCAGTTGGTAGTGGGGGCGCTGAAAAATTTTCAAAAATTGGTAACGCGAGTACGCTGTATACAACAATTTCAGATCCATTTTCGGAATAAACAACATACCTTTGAGGTAATCCTTGAAGTAAATTAATCTATCGGTCTCAAAAACTTTTTTACCTGATTCCTCATTCTTCGAAAGGGGCGCACAATTTCCAAAAAAGGGGGCGCCAGACTTGCTTCAACTCGTTGAGGGAGGGGCGACTGCCCCTAGTTGCCCCCCTTTAAATCCGCCACTGAACCCATATCCTTTTGATCTGTCGAGTGCCATTAGCGTGAAAATTGAGTTTCTCGCGCACACGTAGGTCAAATTTGTATTTGTTTGTTATAATATTAGGCCGTGCGTTGCGCTGTTACTTATCGTGTGACCCGCTCCGTAGTCAGTGATTTGATCAGAACAACACAGCCATCTGTTAAATGATATCGCTAGTTACCAAACTTTGCGTGAACTTCAAGTGCAATCATATTTGATTCAGATGAACCGTTGTCTAGGCCAATTAGGTTAACTACAATGGCCGACATCCCTTTACTACCACAGTAGACCCTTTGCTCAATTAGTTGGGGTTACGTTTTTCTTGGTAAATGTACCCTATTACTAGGTCTGTATACGAATACAGCCGTTAATAAAGGATTCGCTAACCCGTACAGTGATTCCAGACAATTAATGCGCTCGCTTTTAAATATCAAATTTACGCATAAACATTAAGTGGGTGAACGCGTTGTTGTTATTAACACCATCCAAGTGGGTGACCATGACTGGTGGCTCGATTGACCTTGCCTCTGCCTTGATAACCTGATCACATTCCTTCTGCGTTCGGTCACTTGCCAAAACGTACTCTGTTTTTATAGATTTTGATTCCAAATTCGCTTGCAAAGAAGCCTTCTTTCAAAGATACAATCGGGTTTTCAAAATGCGTGAGCCGAAGGGCTCAATTTTGCTTCTACTGTTTTTAGCTGCTGCCTTGGTAGTGAGGGGTGCCCCACTAGGAAGCAAAGAGGACGAACAGCTACCTCACTCGAAAGACTACTACGATGGTTACGTTCACGCGCTTGTTGATCATTACGACGAAATATTCAGAAGTCAACGCGATGTTTCGGCAGAAAAGCAAGAGGATGCTAGCAAGAAAAACACTGTCGCTGAAGGATCTGGCGAAAATGCGCTAGAGAAAAACGATACACAAAATGTGAGTGAAAATACGATTGGCGAAAGCCTGGTGAATAACAGCCAGGCTAATGAGCCGACCAACGACACTGTCGGTGATAAGCCATACGTGAATCCGGAACAAACTGGAAAGCCTCCTGTCACTGACACAGAAAAAGAGGAGGCACCCACACCAGATGCTCATAAAAAGACAGAAAATGACCAAAGCGTCAACCCCGAGGTTGCTGATATGAGCAATATACAAAAGTCTATGTTCAAAGCAAGCGATGCCACCAATTTGCCGGAGACAATGCAGGATATTAAGTTTTACACGGGCAAAGCGAGAGAATCTGAAGACATGAAGAGGAAACGAAGCACGGACAGTGATTTCCCAGTTCAGCTAGATGCAAAACCACAACAGCCTATTGCAGCTGGAGCAGCACCTGCAGTAGGCCCTTCTGCAGCAATTAGTCCATCGTCGATGCTAGCTGCTACTCCAGACACAGTTGCGGATTCAAGCAAGCGCGATGATATGAAATCAGAATCAAAAATTGTCTCACACTCCGCCTCTACTTATACCCCAGGGGACCCATTCAAGAATCCCCCGCAGGTGCCACAGAATACCCCACCAGATCCCAATAAAGAGGAACCGTACAAGAAAGATAACAAAGAATCAGGTAAAGAAGATACTGAAATGGTTGTAGAAAAGAAGGAAGAAGACGAGAGTGCTAAGAATCAGAAGAAGACTGCAAAGAAGCAAGACGGGAAGGAGGCTGAGGATGCAGGAAATGCGGATGACAAGGAGAATGAGGAGGAGAGTGAAAAAGTTTCGGAAGCTAAGAAGGAATTTGATGGAAAGTCTGAAGAGGAAGAAAATGACAAGGATAAGGAAGAAGCAGAAGAGGAGTTTAACAGTGCTCCAAATCAGGCATTTATACCGATGCTGCTTGTTCCTGTGAGTGTCGAAAATAAGGAAGATTACGGAGGCATTTCTGATGCTAGTGGGGAGCGAAAAGACCTGCTTGGTAACAAACGAGAGGACAAAAAGAAGGATGATAAAAAGAAGGAGGACGATGATGATGATGATGATGAGCACGATAATCACGCTTACCTAGCGCCATTATGGGGATACCCAGGGTGGTACGAAGCTGGTCATGGAATACCCTATGGTTACGGAAACGACGTGCTTTACGGCCACCATCAACAAGGTCACCATGGATACGGTCACCATGGGCATGGCTACCACCAGGGAGTCGGACACTATGGATTCGGACATCACGGACTCGGACATCACGGACTCGGACATCACGGGCTCGGGCACCATAGCTATGGGAATCACGGGTCCGGACACCATGGCTACGGACATCATGGCTACGGACACAATGATTTATTGCAGCTTGAAAATGGGGTCATCTGGCCATATGGGGGTCATGGGGGCATGAGTTACTTTTATTCTCCGTGTGGGTGCAACAGTGGCATGAGACGTGACTTAGGCTTTGGACGTCCTTTAGGTATGCTTTAACATTTCTAACTATACCTGCACTTGTAAATACGATGGTTCCAGATACGCATTGGCAATTTCATCTTGTTCACTGTAGGTCCATGTAGATCTCTTTCGTGAAATTTGATGCATCATTTGATGAATTTGTGGAAAAATTTATTCTCAAGAATAATTTGCAATCGAATCCGACGGACACGAGAATTTCGATCTACTTAACATTGATATGCCCATTAGTGGAGAAGATTTCCTATAAAACACTGATATCCAGAAAACAATGATAAAAGACGATGGAAAGAAAATAATGAACGACACACGAACTGCGCTGACAAGAGACAGATTGACCTTGTCGAACGTTTACAAAAAAGTTATTCTTTTAAGAAAAGTTTCAGTAATTCGAATATTGAAAATATTTCCTTCAATGTCCTTCTCTAATTCGACGATTCTGATAAAATGCATCGAAATACTCAATGCCATCAAAGTTCTAGTAACCCACAAAATAGCCAGGATAAAGGCCTGGCAAAATTGTCGTAAATCAAAGATTTCACGAAAATCCCAGATAAAAATTGATTGAAAAGGATCACAAACTGCTATAAATCGTCTTGATTAGGTGATAAAAGCTTTATTTTAAGAAAATTACTATTTTTATAAGTACAACTTTTTCTCAAAAAAACAAGGCTACAGCCTTGGCAAAATTGTCGATTTTTGAAGAGCAAACTTTTCGGCAAATCCAAGGTAATATGGATTGATTGAGAAGGATCAGAAACTGCTATAAATCGTCTTGATTAGGCGATAAAGGTTTATTTTAAGAAAATGACGAGTTTTTTTTAAGAATGGTTTTTTCACAAAAAAGCAAGGCTATAGGCTTTGCAAAACTGTCGGTTTTTTAAAGGAAAATTTTTCCGAAAATCCCAGATAAAAATTGATTAAGAAGGATCAGAAACTGCTATAAATCGTCTAGATTAGGCGATAAAAGCTTTACATTAAGAAAATGAGCACTTTATATCTATATGGTTTTTCACAAAAAAGCAAGGGTATAGGCTTTGCAAAACTGTCGGTTTTTTAAAGGAAAATTTTTCCAAAAATCCCAGATAAAAATTGATTGAAGAGGAATAGAAAATGCTATAAATCGTCTTGATTAGTAGATTAAAGCTTTACATTAAGAAAATGACGACTTTTTATAAGTATGGTTTTTTCACAAAAAAGCAAGGCTATAGGCTTGTCAAAACTGTCCATTTTTTAAAGGAAAAGTTTTACGAAAATGCCAGATAAAAATTGATTGAGAAGGATCAGAAACTGCTATAAATCGTCTTGATTAGCTGATAAAAGCTTTATTTCAATAAAATGACGAATTTTTATAACTATGATTTTTCATAAAAAAGCAAGGCTATAGGCTTTGCAAAACTGTCGATTTTTTAAAGGAAAAGTTTCAAAAAAATCCCTGAAAAAAGTTGATTGAAAAGGATCAGAAACTGCTATAAATCGTCTTGATTAGCTGATAAAAGCTTTATTTCAATAAAATGACGAATTTTTATAACTATGATTTTTCATAAAAAAGCAAGGCTATAGGCTTTGCAAAACTGTCGATTTTTTAAAGGAAAAGTTTCACAAAAATCCCTGAAAAAAGTTGATTGAGAAGGATCAGAAACTGCTATAAATCGTCTTGATTAGCTGATAAAATCTTTATTTTAATAAAATGACGAATTTTTATAACTATGATTTTTCATAAAAAAGCAAGGCTATAGGTTTGGCAAAATTGTCGATCTTGTAAAGGAAAAGTTTCACAAAAAACCCTGAAAAAATTGATTGAAAAGAATCAGAAACTGCTATAAATCGTCTTGATTAGCTGATAAAAGCTTTATTTTAATAAAATGACGAATTTTTATAACTATGATTTTTCATAAAAAAGCAAGGCTATAGGCTTTGCAAAACTGTCGATTTTTTAAAGGAAAAGTTTCACAAAAAACCCTGAAAAAATTGATTGAGAAGAATCAGAAACTGCTATAAATCGTCTTGATTAGCTGATAAAAGCTTTATTTTAATAAAATGACGAATTTTTATAACTATGATTTTTCACAAAAAAGCAAGGCTATAGGCTTGGCAAAACTGTCGATTTTTTAAAGGAAAAGTTTCACAAAAATCCCTGAAAAAAATTGATTGAGAAGGATCAGAAACTGCTATAAATCGTCTTGATTAGCTGATAAAAGCTTTATTTTAATAAAATGACGAATTTTTATAACTATGATTTTTCATAAAAAAGCAAGGCTATAGGCTTTGCAAAACTGTCGATTTTTTAAAGGAAAAGTTTCACAAAAAACCCTGAAAAAATTGATTGAGAAGAATCAGAAACTGCTATAAATCGTCTTGATTAGCTGATAAAAGCTTTATTTTAATAAAATGACGAATTTTTATAACTATGATTTTTCAAAAAAAAGCAAGGCTATAGGCTTGGCAAAACTTTCGATTTTTTAAAGGAAAAGTTTCACAAAAATCCCTGAAAAAAATTGATTGAGAAGGATCAGAAACTGCTATAAATCGTCTTGATTAGCTGATAAAAGCTTTATTTTAATAAAATGACGAATTTTTATAACTATGATTTTTCACAAAAAAGCAAGGCTATAGTCTTTGCAAAACTGTCGATTTTGTAAAGGAAATGTTTCACAAAAATCCCTGAATAAAATTTATTGAGAAGGATCAGAAACTGCTATAAATCGTCTTGATTAGCTGACAAAAGCTTTTTTTAATAAAATGACGAATTTTTATAACTATGATTTTTCAAAAAAAAGCAAGGCTATAGGCTTGGCAAAACTTTCGATTTTTTAAAGGAAAAGTTTCACAAAAATCCCTGAAAAAAATTGATTGAGAAGGATCAGAAACTGCTATAAATCGTCTTGATTAGCTGATAAAAGCTTTATTTTAATAAAATGACGAATTTTTATAACTATGATTTTTCACAAAAAAGCAAGGCTATAGTCTTTGCAAAACTGTCGATTTTGTAAAGGAAATGTTTCACAAAAATCCCTGAATAAAATTTATTGAGAAGGATCAGAAACTGCTATAAATCGTCTTGATTAGCTGACAAAAGCTTTTTTTAATAAAATGACGAATTTTTATAACTATGATTTTTCACAAAAAAGCAAGGCTATAGGCTTGGCAAAATTGTCGATCTTGTAAAGGAAAATTTTCACAAAAATCCCAGATAAAAATTTATTGAAAAGGATCAGAAACTGCTATAAATCGTCTTGATTAGGTGATAAAGGCTTTACATTAAGAAACTGACGACTTTTTTAAGCACGTATTTTCAACAAAGAAGGAAGGTTATAGGCGTTGAAAAAGTCTTATTTATCGAAGGGAAAGTTTTCCGGCCAATCCCGGCTAAAATTGATTGAGAATGATCAGAAACTGCTTTGAATCGTCTTGATTGGGTGAAGGAAGCATTACGATTTAAAAAATGATGACTTTTTTTAAGTTTGCTATTTTTTACAAAAAGGCAAGGCAGTCGCTTAGCAGTTGAATTTTTTTTGTGATAGAAGTATGAAAGTTGGTAGAAGCACACAATTTGACATGCTGAATAAGATGAGATGCAGTCCCAACTTCAAAAATGCCCCCAAAAGCTATTTTTAGACTGGGGTACGTGTACCCAGTCCCCTTTTAGGTCTTCCTCCACGGGTGCGGTAATACCAAAAATTAAGTATACTTTTTCTAAGCCAACCATGGCTGGCTAATTGCTGCGCTTAATTTTTAAGGAGTTTTGTCGGACTACTTCAACATTGAAGGAAACCGCCTTAATCCATTGGGATTGCTCCTGATTACGCTAAAACTTAGCTAATCACTTGTTAAGCAATCTAAATAAATAAATTTCTGACGTGCTATTTAGATAAGTTTGTCATGCAAAATCACAAGCAATAAATTTCGATTTGGCACGTAAATATTCAATCACGAAGTACTACACGATGTCTTATCCTTTCGGAACTTACCTGGTTCTTCTACCAGTGAGGATATAGCGGCAAGGCAGCGAAAGCATTTTTTCTTCTTTTAAAATGACATAATGCCCTTGACTTAACAGTTGATCGAAAAATCTGCACAAGAAGCAAAAGAGAAGTTTCTACATCAATATTTTACTGAAATATTACAATTTTGTTAAAATGGCGCGAATCCTTCCGTTTAAGTGAAATCTGGCACGAGATTACCAAAGGACTATGTACCAAAAGTTCATAGCCTCTCCTCCGCTGAAAGACACGAAAATCGCAGAACAGAAAAGTTGCTCTGACCAAAAATATTACATACGATTAAGGTGATTAGCAAAAGAATACTTGGTGTGACCGCTCCCTATATCTTTTAAACTGTTCAAAAAAATTGTTTTCTGGCGTATTTTGACATGCTGAATAAGATGAGATGCAGACCCCACTTCAAAACGCCCCAAAGCTACTTTTAGACTGGGGTACTTGTACCCAGTTCTCCTTCGGGTCTTCTCCATATCTTTTATACTAGGGGTACGCTAGTTATAAACCTGAAACTTTGTTTTCTGTTGTTACTTGACATGCTGGATAAGATTAGATGTAGACCCCACTTCAAAAATGCCCCCCAAGCCATTTCTAGACTGGGGTACTTGTATCATGTTTAGCCCCCAAAACGCTTTTGGCCCCTTAATGCATAATATGCTTCGCGGTCCTTTACGCTTCTCAGTGAACAGCGGCGATTTTCTATAAGGTCTGTCATGTGACTGCGTCTTTTAAACCTGCACAGGAGCTTAATAGAAAACCTTGTCATCAAAAAGAGATTCCATCATTGTTGTGATCTGGGGAACTTTGTGACCAGAAAGTGTCAGCGTTTTAAATCTCCTGCAGCTGATCGAAAGTGAATGTTCACCAGGCTGAGTAAATAACCAACTCAATTTGGTGAACTAAGCATTTATAGAAGCATTCCAGTAACAGACTTCAACTCAAGATGATATCTTTTAAAATAATTAAACGGTATGTGTTGTGAGTTCTCTTTTTGTTGACCGAGATACCTGTTATGAATTAACATTGTCATAGTTTGTGAGACTGAAAAGCGATATTTCACAACTTTGTTGGTATCTTTAAGTTCATGTATTATTTAACTTTAGAAAAGAGATTCATATCTGAGCTTTTATAGATTTTTAATTGAGAGAGATGTCTTATCGGTGTTGTCGCTTGAAGGTGGATAGGTGACTAACTTATCACGCAGCATAAAACCCGGAAATTATAGTGTTGCACGCTTGGTGCCGCGATGTTTTTCAGTACAGTTTATCTTACAAGTTTTGTTGTTCCATACCAGCTATGATTGCGTTTGATAGGCCTCGAAGTTTCTTTCGGTTTCTGAAATTGTGTTTTGTATTAGCAAGTGGTTCATTCGTTCATTTCTAGACCTTGCATGTCAAGACCTTGCTTAGAACTGCAAGGATTTGTTGACACCAATGGAATAATGTGAAAGAGCACCTGTATTAAATTCTCCTCATTTGCTCACACACTTAATGTATGCAACTCATCATATGTATGGCAGTTTTTAGGTACCATGAAACAACCAGACTTCCAGCAAATATTCCTATCAGATTGGAATTTTGGCCTTGCATGGTGGATAAATCCCCTGCAAACATCAACTATTGGCTGTGGTTGCAGCTGGGCAATTTCTATTAAAATGATGCATCTAGTTGCAATGATTCATCCAGCTGTTTTTCTCTGAAATGTATAATCAAACGTTACATACTGTATTTTTATGAAAATTAGTCTCAGCCGCACAAAATTTTTATCAGTGCTTATTGCAAATGCACAATTTTAATGGATATGAAACAGATCCCCTGCACATCTTTCAAAGATTCCAATATGGTATTCCTAACCCTTTGACCTGCAAGCAAAAGCATCTGGTCTGTGAGCAATGATGCTCATATATACATGGCTGCAGTATAACATATATACGACTTTGTTGATGTTACGGGTCAGGAGTGAACAAAAGAAATCCAGCATAGCTGTAAGGGAAGTTTTCCAGCCAGGTCCCTTACAGGCTAAAACTGGAACTGTGTTGTATGGTATATTTGGGAACTTTAGTATGCATCATTGCTGATTATTTTCTAACCCCCAGGTTTGAAGTTGGCTGGATGATTTTTTTCATCCTTGCATTTGTGATGCAATCTGCAAGGTGCTATAAACCAGTAATTCTTGTGCATGGAGTTAACGCTGATGGTGGGGCGTTGTCAGATCTTGAGAATTACATAAAGGAAGCAAGCCCTGGTACAAATGTGACATCTTTGGATATATATGACAATCTCCTTAGTTTTGTACCACTAGATAAGCAGTTGCCATACTTCATAGAGAAAGTAAGGGCAATTATGGAACAAGCTCCCGATGGGGTCCACCTTATTTGCCATTCTCAAGGTAGGTTTTTTTCATTTGTTTTGCATTTTATCTTAAGAGATCAGTTTTTCATCTTAAGTTGTGTTAATTCAAAATTATAGCATTTCAATACAATCATAAGCTAAGGATATGAGAACTATAATTAGAATAACATAACCCCAGTGTAGGTGCATTTGAATATTTAGGATACTGGCTTCACATTAATTAAAAAGGAGAGAATGTTGCAAAACATAGATAAACTAAAAGATTTATACAAAAGGTACACAAGTTAAAGGTTCAGGGTCACACAACTAAAAGAAAAACCATGTTCTAGTGAAAGCCACAGCATGCTTGTATGATTACTGTTGGTGAACAGCCCTTGGGTTTGCAAATATTCATCTCAAGATTCTGGTGCCTTTCGAATTGATATTTAACCACAAGCATTTGCCCAGTATTTGTTGGATAAAATTGAATTAATTCTTCATTTTTTCATATCTAAGATCTATAAAAGATTTTGGGTATTCAAAGCACAAAAATTGCAAACGGGGTATAACCAAACACACTTTACCTAATTATATTTACAAAACATGCTTTCTGTACCTCAATCCAATATCCTAAAAACTGCATATCATTTGGTACATATATAATTTAACCATAATTTAACCTTGACCTTCAGTTGTTTGCATCTGTTGCTTGAATACATTGGTCTACTAGACACCAGCTGTTCTAGCCTTTTTTTAAAGTTGATGTGATAGAAGATGATAAAGAATGCTAAAGGCAGGGTCTTGGTTTTTTCACACCCAGTTCAGCTATCCAAGACATTACAGAGAATTATATTCTTCATGCATTTAGTTACCTTGTTTATATCCCAATGCTATGTTCCATATAATCTGTTTACTTTTTGATAATCTTATGACATCTTGTGAAAAAGCACACAATGATTTTGTTTGTAGGTGGATTGGTATGTAGAGGTATTATTGAAATGATGTCAGATCATAATGTGGACACAGTGATAACTTTAAGTTCTCCACTGCTTGGCCAGTTTGGCAGTAAGTCCCACTTTTAATTTTTTTGTCCACTTTTTTACAATCAACTATCTTATATCTGGCAGATATTGCCCGATGGCCACATTATGCATGAAACTCAGAGAAGCAACTTTGAACCAGCCTGTTCTTTACACCAAAGAGAGTGTACTGCTCTGCCTATACGGCATATAGCACTTTGTGACAGACTGGTAAACAGTAATTTCAATGGCATATTAGAATAAGTTAATGAGAGATTTCTGCATAATTCATGAAAGTAAATTATAAGCAGTATTATGATTCTAAGTATGCTGTTTGAAATTTTATTTAAACAATTTTTTCACCTGATTGCTTTATTTGTTCTAATGTTCTTGTCTATAAAAGTTACCTTGATACATTTAAGCAATTTTAAGTCTTAGTAAAAACCCTTCTTATAAATCATTTAAATGTTATTTTTTCTCTAGTACCTCCATCATGGGAAAAATATTTACCACTACTGCAAAACAAGACACGCGATGAAGTTACAAAGTAAACATTGAATTTGATTTGTTTTTAAGCTGCCCTATGCTCTGTTTTGATTGAAATACCCTTTTAAAAAAAGTATATTTTAAATGTTGTGTACATGATAGTTTTTGGCCAAAATAGCAAAGTAAGTTAGTAAAGCATATGTAGCTTTTCTTATGTTCTCATTGAAATTCTATTTTGTTTCCAGACTTGTTTATACAACAATTTTTCAAGATATTATGTCAGTTGCAAACTATTGGCGTGGTTAGTTGAATTTTGATTTTTGATAATAATTTTTTTAAAAAAAAACAAACGTTGCACTGAAAAAAGATTTTTACTCAAAATGTTGACATAGGGTGTATGATTGAGATTCAAAGGCCCACTTTGTGGCGTCTTTTATTTGTTCACCAAAACAATGATTTCAGTCAACAGAACAAAGAAATGTATCACACTTCCTTAATTTTGCTGTACCTCAAAATTAATTAATAAAGACCTATGAGCATCAGAACAGTGTGCCTTTCAATAGAAGCAAAAAAAATCATGGCATGTAAATTTGGGCATCATTTACAAATGACACCTTGCTTGCCTTACGCCTTTGTCTTGTTTAACTTATGAAAAAATAAATGCTATGTCATTAAGTATGTCGTTTTGTCAGAAACTTCACCAAAATTTCAAGGCATTTCAATTAATGCCATGACTTTGTCTTCACCCCACATATTAAGTATTAACTTTTCTAAAAGCCAAAACCCCAGGAATGTTTATCATTATCATTAGTTTTATAAAAACACAGCAAACATAGCAATAAAACAGTAAAAACTTGAACTCCTTTTCATTTGACACAGTCCATTGAGACCACTTTGCTTTGGTTAACGACGATAACACTCTAAAAAGCATGGATCAAATTAGAATCAAACGATATCCGTTCTAGTTCATCGAAAAGAACTGGTTCGCGCGGTTTGCTTGAAAGATAACAAGCTAAGATTCGGTGCACCGCTTCTCCTGACTGTCTCTATGACCAAAATTTGCCTATTCCAAGGTTAAATATACTCGAACAGATGCTAATTTTCGGCACGAAAAGCTGGTAGGCTTGTAAATAAAGTACATTAACTACCTGAATACTGATGGGCATTAACGATACAAAAAGTATAATTATTTGAAACTCACCGAGGAAGTTTGACCAGAAACTCTTCCAGTGTACCCTTAACTTAACTTGAAAGACTAAAACGATGTTTAGCACCAGCAATGTTGTTTTCTTGTTATCCATCGGTTTCAAAGCCTTTAGAGAGTGGAGTTGAAAATTAAAATGGGGGCATCTGTTTACTTCCTTCTGCGGTTGCTTTTCGACACGACATTCAAGTCTCTGGTACCCAGGGTATTTTCTTGCATATTTTGGCGCATTAGCCAAATTTACGGCGAGTGTCCCAAAGGAATCATAGTTTTATGCACCTAAATTCCTTACATCTTTCATTCCCTAAAGGTAGCCAGGAAAATTGATTCAAAGCTTTTTCGCAATGTTTCTGATTTATTTCTTGTTCTGCTCTGCCCCGATTTTAAACATTCTAAGCATCTTCTAGCTTGAAATTGAGTCCAATTAACCTGCCTTGAATCTCTAGATTCGTCCAAATCCTGAATCTAGTATCTAGTGTTATTGAGCTGTTTAAAAACTACAATAATAGTGAGTATGGTTAACCGTTGAAAGAGCTCTGTTAGGCTTAATAATATGAATTAAGGCTTGAAGTACAAGCCGAATGCACCTTAAATGGAAGTAAAAATTATAAACATTCTTGATATGTTCACATTCTACGATTGAGCAACGGCTAAGAGGGAAACGAAACACCTTACACGATTAGTATTGATAAAGAAGTAGGCCCTTTCTGAGAATCTGTAGCTATATTGGTTTTTAATGTTATTCTTCTATGCAAACCTGAATCTATTCGTTGTCGAGAACATGAAAGTATTCTCTAGATTCCGAGACATGTGTTATAGGTCTTCCATTGTTTATGATATCTACTTTCTAGATCCTCGTCCTGAATACTTCAAAGAGTTTGAGGAGATCTGCAGATTTTTGCCGCTGTTAGACAACAACCCAAAGGCTGCAAACTATGACCCTAAAGGTAAATACTTAAATACTTATTATACCTTTTCACCTTCCCTCTCAAGCAATGGTCCCTTGATTTGACATTCAAAGGCTGATATTCTTTGTTTACGTCCCCTGAATAATTCAATCGCTGCAAATAGTTTTTTTATCAAAAGCGAAATCTTTCACAGTACATTCTGACTAACTTTTTCACCTAACATTAATTGAAACATTGGATGACGAGTTACAGGGGGTTTACAGGGCCCTATCTCCGCGTATGTATGTTTGTTTAAATTCCCATTCAATATTCTGTTTTGGAAAAGATAGAATGATTTTTAACAATTTGTTGGTGTTATCCAAGCCATTTGCATAAGAGCTTTGAATGGCCCGGTCAATCAAATCACGAACTTTAAGAAGAATATATTAGGAAAAATAAAAACTTTTTCTCTATGAAATCAATCAAAGGTTAGGAATATTAATCGTGGTCTTTAACATCATTTTAAGTTGCTATGAGTCAGAAGAAAAGCTTCTTGAAAATTCAGAGATTTGTTGCCCTCGGAGGGCCAGATGATGGTGTTATCAACCCCTGGCAGTCGAGGTATTTATAACACCTTATTTACGAATTTAGTTTGAAACAAGCATCTTTACAAAACGATTCGATGTTGCCCAATCAATTCAAGCGCAACCTAATGAGGTGTTCATAATTGCTTTTATGCTCTCACATTTGGTTTCATTTTCATTGCTTATCGTTGCTTTGAAGACGCTGTCAGAAGTGTTTGGTATTTTGGGAAGAAGAACTAGGTGGCGTTAATTTAAGTTGATTTGGCCTGGCACAAGCAAACTGCAAGCATGATATATCCAATATCAGTATTTTCATATCAATTATGATCGCAAAAGAAAAATAGTGATTACTTATCTACCACTTTCTTTGCAGCATATTTGCATATCTAGACGAAGATGCAGAGAACATTGTACCCATGGAAAAACAGAGAGTGAGTTCCAAACCTATATTTCAGCTAATAGCATTAGTTTTTTCACTCTGTGGTGTATTTTGAAGTTTTGTAATGACAAATTTCTGTTTTATATTGAAATACTTCATTTCCATTTTCCTATTTGTAAGTCGGACTTTGCTTAAAGGCAATCGATAGAAAGGCAAATTTTTATGTATATGAATATTATTATTTGTAGTAAATTATTTGAACGATTGGGAAGGCCTCCAAATGCTGTTTTTTAAACTATTAATGATGACTTCCAATGCAGGCGTATATTGAAGATTGGTTTGGTCTCCGTTCACTTAACGAGAGAGGAGGTGTGATTCGATATCCGGTTCCAGGAATACATCACCAGGGATGGCATCGAAGCAAGATGATTTTCGACAAGTACGTCAACAAATGGCTGCGTTAGTTTTGAATTTGTGCTATTTGAGAGTGACTTTTATGTAAACAATGCGTTTTTTTAATTTTTTCGATTATTGTTGCAGCTTTTGTTAATTAGAATTGTATGATAAATTTTAGAATATGCACAGTTTTTATTCACAAGTTAAGAAACAGTAAGAAGGGTACTGAGGAAACAGTGAAAGTCACCCTCTCCCCAAATGTATCTTTATAAGCAAAGCAATTTTTTTATACCTTTGAACACAGTAAATTTCGCGCATGCTCTTTAAACTAAATCATTATTGCGCATTATCTTTAAAATAGATCATTATTGCGCATGTTAAGCAAATCAAAGTGAACTGAAGAACCTGAGGGGCTGGTGTCGTATGATCACCATAAAACATTTCGAGAAAGTCTCATGCAACAGGTTTTGTGGCATCCTGAAGTCTGACAATATCCAAGAATATCTACCCCATTCAGCAAAACTTTTCTTGTCGATCTTGCAAACAGCGTGACTATATCAATCAGTCACACGAATTATTTATAATACCGGCCCTGTTTGTTTCCTCCTTCATAACTTTTTGCTCAACCTGTATTGATTTGCAAAGTCGCACCTTTCAACACGTTTAAACCAACTGTAATAATATCTGCATTTGTAAAGATAATCCCTTTGTACAGTAGTGAAATCTGATTAAAATTCAATGTAATTTTATCTCATGTAGATCTCTTCATAAACAATTTGGGAACACCGATTTTTGTACTTTAAATTCTCCAGATGAAACATCATTAACATAACAACTTGTAGAATCGTAGAATACTAAATGTAGAACCGCTGCGTTAATGACGTTTTTACACAGAAACTTTTCAATAAAAACCGCGCATAAAGTAGCATTTGTAATAACTTGTATTTTAGTGATATAGATATCATATTGTAATTGCTGCGTTCAGATGTCGAAGAATTCTGTGCCAATCGAGCCATGGGCCACAGGGACATACGCCTACGCAAAGGCAGTTATCTAGCAATTCAATTTACAATCACTGCCAAAAGTCTTGGAACACTAACGTCAGTTTTCAAAGGCAAATTCAGCCACCCCCCCTCTCCTCCAAAGAACAATGTTGATTTACTATAGAAAAAAGGAAGGGGTTATGGAGTATGCTTTTATTGTGGATTGTTTGATATTTTTCTATACGTGCAACATTGTTTTAGGGGGAAAGGGGGACGGAAGTAGTTGTATTCTGGAAACAAATGAAAAATAGAAAAGCATAGCGCAAAGTGTTGGGTGTTCCAAGTAATTTTGGCAGTGATTTTAGTTTGAAATTTGGCTGAGTAACCGATAAGACACAGTGAAACCTCTACGGACGTTGTCTGATTGCAGAGTCTACGCTCCTTGACAAAGAAGAGACATTGTGGTAGTAAAAAAATGTAGAGACGAAATTTTTCCCATTTTTAGAAGGTGGTCGGTTTCAATTAATTGTGGTTTTGCTGTATAAAATAAGAAAATACTTGACCTAACAACGAGCATGGTTATATGGTCATAACAGACTGCTTTGCTTGGAATAAGTAAGCTATACCAAAAGGTTTACAATACAAGAGGAGCATTCCAATATGACCTTTAGGTTTATGGAAAGCCAGAAAGTTTTCGACATCTGAGCGCCTAGCTTCTATTGCCTTTGTTTGTGCCTTTTGTGTGCTTACCTCTGAGAGAAAGCATCAAGTATCAACGTCGAAGCTATCATTGTAAATTGTCGACTTCTATGAAATGCTGAAGTATTTACAAATCAACGGAAATGATACTTTGATTGTATTAAATCGCATGTTATTTCTTTTACTCTATACAATATTTCTTCCACATAACGCCAAGCAAATATGGCCCAGCAGTTAACGCATATAATACATTAGAAAACTGAAAGTAAACTTTACCCATTCGTGAATTGGGGGCAAGAATCCCAATCACCAAAGGGGAACTCGTCATCAGTCCTCTTGTTCGCTGCTTTGAAGTATTAAATTTGCATGTTTATGGCAGCTGAGCGAATTTCAAGTATACGCCATATCCGTGGTGTTTTTGAATGTCTTTAAGGCTTGTATGTTGCTCTCTTCATGCTACAGCTATTGCAAATACGTCATCAAATATCTGCCCAGTTGTGTCCATACCTCCAAATGATACCAACAGCTTTTGCTTCCGGTACAAAGGCGAGTCTTTTCCCTCCTCTAATGTTTAAAGCAAAATTTTACGTTGAAATGTTGTAAAACAATGCACGAGCGCTGGAGCAAAGCTTACAGAAAATAGACAATCATCTCTTGAATAGATTTTGCTTCAGTATAAAACATTGCCTTGGTAGGTAACATGAGTTTCATGCCGTGTCTCTCATAGATGGAAAGGAACATTATGGTCAAAGTTCCTCTACAAAATGACACATAAAAGGAATATATATCGAACTATTTCATTGTTATATTCCTAAAAAAGTGTAAAAACACAAATGAAATAAAAATCTGCTCAAGAGTACGTTATGATCACCCCTATCCCAATTGGTTAATTTTTGGATTGTTTTCAACACCCCACACTTTAGTCATTTAATCCTTTTCACAGATAACTTATCACTTACTCCTAAGAGAGTGAAAGTGAGAATTATTTATCATTTTCTTCCAAGAGTACAAATTTATGAAAGTTTTGTTTTCTTCAAAAATCCATGTCTCCTAGCTTTCGCAACCCCCTGTTTTTCCAACTCCTCAATATCAATTCTTAAAATGTTTCTAAGCATCCCTTCCTCCACCCACATATTTCAAGGGACGATAGATTCAATAAAAAACATGGTAAAGGAGTAGCAGCATTATCTGCACCATTCAAACTGGCCCGAAGGTTTTTCAATGAATTTATACCGGAAACAGCCCACAATTCCAAGCAACTGACATTTGAATGTATCAGTGTCAGTATGAGTGTGAGATGAGACTATCATTGTGTTCGTGCTCTTGTAAGATGGCAATAGAATGGTGTCTACACTTGATATCACTAGGTATATTTACCAAAGAAAAAACACGAATCGAAACTCTGCTACGTTGACAATAAAATTTGCATAATTAAACTCACCATTTTCAATTTTAACGAAGTGAGTGATACAGCTTAAAGTATGGTCTAGTCGCGGCGGTGGAGGGCATCCTTCAATTTCAACTTTGTTCCACACCAAAAAATCTAAAAACACGGTGTAACAGCTTCGTAAACGGTGCTTGCGATTTCGAAGCTTAAAAAATTTCCAATATCAAACGACTTCAATATATACACTAACACCCTGCGGCTTGAATCGTACAGCTAGTTGCGAAAAATATAATTCCAGTCACAGGAAAAAAATATTTCCAAACCTTACACATCATTCGAAAGTAAACCAACATTTCAAATCAATAAAGGGAGGGAGGGGATGGTTGAATTGGACCTTGCAGAAAGAAGTTAGTGTTCCAAGACTTTTGGCTGTAGCTTTGAAAGCAAACCATTCACTGCGCTCTTGGAGTTGCTTGGAATTCCAGAGGTATAAGGGGGGGGGGGGGAGTTTGGGCACTCCAAAGGGAAAATTCCGTGGCTGTGCCAAGAAAACGCCAATGTCTCTGTCATGCTGAACATAAATTCTTGCGTTTTCCAGACTTAACTTATTTACCAGACTTACAAGGTCTTACCAGATTTACCAGGTCAATTAACCTTATTTCAATTCACATAAAAAGAAAGTACTCAATAAGCCAATCCTGATAGTACTTGACAAGTTAATGTATATTTGGGTTCTCCAAAGTGTAGAATATGGCTCCATTTACACTACAGAGCCATATGTTGACGACTGGGTTGGAAATTTTGTAGCGTAAACGCAGATAACACGGGTTGGACGTTGGTTAAGCCAACCCTACTCTGGAAGGATAAAACACCATGCTCCTTACAACATACACTCTTTTTTATATAAGAACCAGTAAATTTAAGTTCAGGCTGATTGTTCTTAATTTTTTCGAAAATCTGAAGCTGGATTGTTCTTAATTTGTTCTTAAATTAAAAGGGTGTAAGCAGTGCTATTGCTAGCTTTTTCGCTCTAAGGAGGTGTTCAGGCCTCATTTGCCAACAAAGTGAGTGAGACAGCCTTAATTTGTTGACAAATTTGAATATTCACCGAAAAAGCACCCACACATCGCTAAAAATCCTCGATTTTTGGAAAAAACATTGTTCAAAATTGCATTTTGCAGTAGCTCAGCCTCAGCTTGTTCTTAATTTGTTCTTAACTTTTGACCAGTTTTGAGGCTTGTGTTCTTATAAAATTGTTCTTATAAAAAAAAGAGTGTAAGGAACAAAATTGCCCCTCAACGGGGAACAGCCTCCACGATCTTGTAGGTCTAGAAAAACCGTTAAAACAAGTGATTCTACCCTCGGACAACATAGACAGCCCATATTGTGCCAAAGTCTATAGTGATGACATGTTTCAGATAATTGGCAGAGCCCGTTCGTCTTTTCATCTAGCAGTTTTGAAATCGATCTACATACAAACGAAAAAGCTGCCATTTTGTAGACAGAAGGAGTCCGTTTTCTCTCTTGGACTCCAGTGGTAATTTTTCTTCAGGCACGCGGTACTGATTGGTCAACTATACCGGTCATAAGCTCGCGTTTTTCTTATTGATCTATTTCGATCCACAACTGGGTATTTTTATTCCATCTTGTTCTCTCGGAACCTTATTCTAACATTTTATACTCTGAGAAGCTTTCAGCATGCTGTAAAATGGTTACTTTTTTCAAAATCATTTTTAAAGAATGACTATTTTCAATAAATAAAATAAATTGATATCAATGGGCACAACAAAAATGATCTACTTTTGTATGACTGTTTTATAGCAAATCTAAAAAAGTTTTGCCTGCCATCTTTGAAATATTCCAATTTTACAAGCTGTGACTTACCTATATCGAATCTGTACAGATCGCTCAATGCCCCAGTAAAGTTCATTCCACCAAATATATAAATAAAGTTATCAACTGCGACTCCTGAGTGTGCAGCTCTTGAAGACGGAATATCTCCAGATTGTTTTATTTCCTCCCAATTATTTGTTTCTAAGATGGGAAAGCAAGAAAAATAATTCAGAAGTATGCAAGACCCAAAATGAGCAGAACCTGTTAAAACAGTTTTTAGGAAAGGAGGGAAGGGTAATTAAGATAAGAACGATTTTAGCCAAAGTCCTAAAACGCAAAAGGGATCAAAATATTCCAACTTTACAAAACTATCGACAGAGAGCTTGCCCTTGTATATATGCTACAGAAAGCTACAGAAGGCTTTCCGGTAGCTTAGGAAAGACACTAGAAGATGAACCGTGCAAACTAGGCCTGCAAATGAGACTAAAAGTATATTTTGTGAGGGTGGAACGCAGTGCAAACCCAGATTTGTAAATTGACTTTCTGTTCTAGGTCCTCTAAAAATGTTTTTGCTCCCTGTACCTTCTTTACCAATAATCCTTCCTTGGTGGTGCTGCTTGAAATCACTTTGGGAGACATCATTGCAAAAATCGGCAAAAAAAGGAATGCATCAAGGATACAAGGAATTGGAATCCAGAAGGTGCTAAAAATGTCCTTTTGGGTAGAAAGAATTTCCATATCAAGCTAGTTCACAAATTAAGTGCGAGACCCTGAAGGCTACTCCTTGCATAGAAATTAGCATTTTATTGATGTTGGTGTCCAGTCAATTGACCTTTTCAAGCATCTTACTTCCCCAGTCTGCAGGGGCTCCAACACCAGTTGGAAAGTAGGGGCCAGGGGCAAACTGAAGACCAATAAGAAAAGATTTTGCAAAAGGCTTAATTGTTTTGTAAAAACATTGGAGGCTTGTCCCTCTGTTGTCAATACACTCTTCCCAGACTGTACTAATTTTTTTTTATTTGAAACATTCTTGACAATTTCAATAAAATTACATTAGGCATACTCCAGTCATTATTCAATCATGACACAGCATTATTCATGTTAACTAAGCATCATGTCTATTGGTAAATAAATGTATGAATGTTGCTACTTATGTTCAGTTCTATAAAAACTTGATTGCAAGTAAAGTAGCAAGCTAACTTTGTCATGAATACCTTTAACACAATCCTTGAGCATAGATACTGTAAAAGGACTTTGTAATCAAGAGGGGTGTTCTGTCAGCGACTGTAGACCCAGAATCAGTTGAATGAATTAGAAATTGGCTGAGATATCATCACATGAGCACACAGGCTTTTTCCCCATCAAAACTCTATAATTTGGTCTTGGTTCATAACTTAATGAACCAGGCCAGAGTATTTTGTTAGCAAACTTTCGAATCTTTCAGTGACCATATCTTGCCCAATTTTGAACATGTCTAACTGAATTTGCATACTTAAAGGTACTTTATGCTGCTCTTTCAGTTTACATGGTCAAAATTAAGAAATTCTGAAAAGATATTTATGATGATGATGTCACACTCCGGCACTCACTTAGTTACATGGGAAGGGGTCTAGAACACAATGTTTAGTCAGAGAGGACTTAAGATAATGAATAATCTCACCTGTGTCCAATGTGTATAAATCACCATGTATATCCCTTTCTGCCATTCCACCATGCACATAAATCTTTTTACCGAATGCAACCATAACATGGCCATGCCTTGGGGAAGGTGTCTGACCAGTACATTTTAGTTGGGTCCAAGTACATACATCTAAAAGTCAGATGAATTCAACAGAAGTTCTCTTCAGTAGTATTCCATGGCAAAAGTTCTTGTTTAATTCTGGATTAATGTAGGTGAAGTGGATACAAAACTTTAGAAATCATATTTGTGCTAATAAATTATCATTTTTCCAGTACCCAAATCAATGAATATCAAAGGTTGGATGTAAAAAGTAATGAATTTACAAACATAGCAATATCCTGAACAGGTCTGTTGAAGACTATATTTCATAACCCCTTGTGTTGTCACCCCCAAATGAACTATAGGAAAAAGTGAAGTTTACAGGAGATGAAACAAAACAGCCAGGGTCAGCTTCTTGAGTCTAAAAACACATATGCTTTTTTTATGTATGAAGAATGAGTATATATTAGATAATCTAAAGGTACAAGTGCAGCAGGGATGGCGCCATAAAAGAAATGCTGGGGGGCTGTAATGTCAGAATGCCGACAGTGAGTGAACCACCCACAAAGATGTAATATAACACCATTTTCGCTGTGATAATTCTAGTTCAAAAAATGAAAAAAAATTGAAAAAAAATCAAACAATAAAAAATAATAAAAAAGATCTCAAGGTGGAAGTTATGAATGTGCCGTCATTGCTTAAAATTTTTCAAAAATTGAAGTGCTGATGGGGGGGCTCCATGAAGACAATGCTTCTGTCCCCTCAAGCATCTCCTGTGGCCCCATCCCTGAAGTGCAGGCTGAAAATTTTGAGAAGACGTATTCATATAACCTTAATTTTTTTATACATACCTGGGTCAAAAACATGCACTTGAGTATCAGAAACAGGCACTGCACCTTGAAAGCCTCCACCAAAAACATACAACTTATTGCTGATTGTTGCTGTATTCAAACAGGTCCTTGGTGCTGGCAAGCATCCAGTAGGGTTTATATCTTCCCATTTTTCAGCTCCTAAAAGAGTCGTAACATCTTTAGTCCTGTGTAATTTTCAAGTAAACACTTAAACATACCTCCACATGACAGCATGTACCCTATTACCTAGCATTCAAGACCATGGGCCTATATCTTCCAGGCTGGAAAACCTGCATATGCTTGCAGCAACGCTAGACTTCTTGTTCTCGTACCTTGCACCTCTAGTGACCCAAAATATCAAAAAATTCATATATCATACTGGGATCATACGTTAGTAATGTATATATGGGCATTGTTGCTCACAGCTCAAATGCTTCCGCTTGAGGTCACAGCTGATAATATGCTGTTGGTCGCATTGACGCCTCTACAAAATCATACATGTTTTCCAACCTGGTATATCTTAAAAACATAGGAAACGTAAAGTCAAAGATATTGTCGAAAGGGAAAAATTATTTGATCTTTTGTGAAGAATCCTTTTTTCTGAAGTATCTTTTACATCCTCATCCCAAAATGAGCCCATGGGTCTTTAAAACAGGGTTGCCTTGAATGTTTTCTTCTGCATGTCAACTAACTTTGTCAATATCAAGAATGATTCAAGGCAATTTGCAAGTTTACATAATACAGAAAAAGAAGTAAAATGTTAAATTCAACAGTTCAATTGCATGGATCCAAACAAACCTTTTCTAAGCACTTGAACAGTGTTTAAATTTCCATCCTGTTGAGCACCACCAAAAACAAAAATGTCTCCATTCTTATTTCTTGTTATTCCATGCTCATAACGAGGGGTTAGACCCTCTGAGTGCATTTTAGACCATTTATACTTTGCAGGAGCTAGAGATTTGAAATGAAAGCAAAACTCTTAGAAAATAGAAAACAAAGGAAACTTAACTTTTCAAAAAGAAATTATTCAAGAAGGGTCAAATTGATATCCTCATTTGGATAGTCTAGGGGGGCAAAGCACACCCCCCTAGTCTAAAAGCCATGATTTTCGTCCACTAAAGTGCTTTGGGCCTGGGCATGCAAATTGCCATTTGCCAAAAGCAGGTACCAAGTACCCAATATTCCAGGTGAACTTTCCAAGTATGATAAATTGCTCAATGGTGTCCCTGAGGCCCTGCAGGTCTGAGGAATTGACAGCTAGTTGAGAATGGCGAAAATTTGAAAACTGTATGTAACTAGTAAACTAATGTAGCGATTCAACATTTTCGAAACAAAATAAAATTAAACATACAAAGCTCTAAATTGTATACATCATTGAATGGTCCAGAAGGGGTAGCGCCACCTACAATTAATAAGTTTGATATGACTGTGTCAGCAGATGCTCCATCCCCCTTTTCACATGAATCGTTAACAGGGCAGTGGCATAATATATTTGCGTGGCCCACTCGCGCAGAGGGCCCATCACCCTCAACAGCTAACAGATACCACATGCCTAAGACGGCCTGGCAACCGGCATCTAGCATCGGAACTATTTCCATTGCTGTCCAGGCACTTTTCAAAAGTACTCAAATTTTAGGCCACCTCCAGTATGGTTGTTATGGTTGTTATGCTGACAACAACAGCAATGTAGAGCAACAACAACAGCTCTTTTGGCCTCAAGTTGTTGGAAGCTCTTGTTTCGCGTTGGTAGCGCTAGCGCTCGGGGTCAAATAGGGAAAGGGGTCGAATTAGGGAAATCGGGGTCATATAGGGAACCTCATTATATGGTGCAAGTATTCTTTAACATAGGGCAGAAAATAGACTTTGTTATCTGTAATAACAACAATAATAATAGTACATTATTTATACAGGGTAATTCAATCAGCTAATATCAAGTGAAGCCCTGTCTAAAATTAAAAAACATTGGTAAAATACTTAAAAGAGGAAGTTACAACTAAGTAATAAAAAGGCGTTAAAATAGACAATGTCCTATTAAGTTAAAATTATTATTATACAATTATTATACAAGTTTAATCTTTAAAATGTTCTTTCAAAGCGTTCTTGAATTTAATATAGTAGATTTCTGATACAAAGTGGCAGAACGTTTAATATATTTACTCCATTGTATAAGATCCCTCTTTTGAACTTTCCGTTTTGACCTCTGGCATCCGCATGTCGATATCATTACGTCTTGTTGCTTTTCCGTGTTTCAGTTTCGTAAAATAGTTAGGGAAGACGTCAGGAGCAGTTCCATTCAAGCATTTCAAAACAAAATCTGCACATTGAATTGATCTCACTGAAGCTACCAAAGTGCCGTTTCAACAATTTACATGCCTGCCAAAATTACTTGGAACAACCAGCAATTTGTGTTGTTTTTCTATATACCTGAATATAAATTTTCTGCTTACTTTCGGTCATTATTTGAAGTTTATGCTGTGAAGAGTTTCGGACGACAAGTGCTTCAGTATGAAATGTTTCCGCTATTTCGTGCCATATTTGTCACTTCTTATCCAGAATACTTCTACCCCCCCCCCCTCCCCCCTTTCTCTCGGCAAATATCACACAAGTCACAAGAAAAAACGTTTGCTCTTAACAAATGGCGCCTTCAAAAACTTTCAGGAGATTGCAGCTCGGCATTTGATTTTATACACACAGAAGAAACAAAAGGAAACAACGATTGTGTAACATCTCAGCATACTAGAACCCGTTACTTGCTGAAAAGTATATTAATCCTATTTTCAAAAAGCTAATTGCAAAAATTAAACTACAATTAAAATATTTGCTTAGTATTAGAATCAATAAAGTTCCATAAATTAAACGAAATAAAACTATTAACAAGCAATTATTTTACAAAATTATTTAATCTAAATAAAACATACACGAAAATGTTTGAAAACAAATTGAATTTTTACATTTTATTGCAAATGGTTTTTATAGGTATGAGTAAGCTGCAGGCAAATACCAAACTTCTAAAAATGAACGACTTAAAGGTGTATGAATGATTACAGTGTACAAAGTTAGAAACAAGTAAAACAGTAAGAAAACCCTAAAAAATAATATTTAAATAAAGATATCACCCCCCCTAATTTAATGCTGTTTTTTATCATTTTGTATCAATTGAAGTAGAAGCTTCTAAATCATTAAAACTACAGAATCTACTTATTAATCAGGAAAAATTAAAGAAATCTGGTTAGTTAGAAAACATCTGTCTGTAGTGAGCTGCCACGTGAAATTTCGAGTTAAATATCTGGTTCATTAAAACAAAATACTTCGATCCTGACACAAATGAAGTCCCCATTGTCGCCTTTGGTCAAAACTCTGTTATGAAAAGTATTGCAAACCTGGCTACGCCCATGGTAAAGACTTTCATCAAGCCAAATTCCATTGCCTCCACTAAAAACAAATCTCAAATTCAGAAAATATACTTAAACAAAAAAGGCAGACTATAATTCCTGGATGCAAAAATTGCTCAGAGACAAAAAACATATTTAAACTTTACCATTAATATTTGTTTGGGACAAGCTCCTTCAGAATTTCGATATCTTTTTAAATAGTACGCAGTCATATATTATAGCAAATTAATGGACTAAAAATTTCTCGAAACACGCCTGCTTCCTGCCGCCATTTGATTTAAATTCACCCAGTCCTTATAGAAACATTGTAGGAGGTCTCTTGGGAAGCGAAGCCAATACGTCAGCCTTTTGTTTATAAAGACACATATTATAGCCTCGAGCCAATGAAGGTGCCTCCCTATATGGCGCTCAAACAAATCACAGAGACGAAGGCAGAGGAATGAAAAGAGAACGGGGCGAGCCCTTTGAGTGGATGAGGCGAAAAAAATAAAGGACGAAATAAAAAGACATCAAGGCAGGAGTGAAGAGAAAATACATATAAATGGCTTTGAAAAAAGCAGACATTTTGAGTCATACTTAAGCTTTTCATCGGACATTCTTCAGAGTATAAAACGACAGAACATAGATCAAAACATTAAGCTAGGAAATATATATACCCAGCTGTGGATGGAAATAGGCCAATCAGAAACGCGAGCACATGACTGTTGAGGTTGCCCAATCAGTGCCGCATGCCTATTGAAAATTTTACGAATGGAGTCCTAAGGTGAAAACGAATTTTAGGGGGAGTGTTTTTCTTCTAATGCTAGACGGGATATGCACGTAGCCGCGTAGAACAGAAACGCATAAAAAAGTCCTTTGTAAAAAATGAAATTTGGCGTTCCTGTAAAATTGTCAAACATTTGCAGATAATTGTTACAATTTCTAGCGATTTGCTCCTTAATATTGCAAACAAAAGATGTGGATTGAACAATGCTCTTCACTTACCCTCCTCCGACAATGATGCATCTGTTGTCTCCAGCGATAAAAAGATCACTGGGTGCATGTTTGACGTGCCGCGCATGCTCAGGGTGCGATGTGCCGCTATCATGCTCGTCGAATTCGAGCCGCTTCTCAACAAGGCACAAATCATCAGGCAGACGTGTCACGCGGTTTTGAGGTTCGACATCATCATCAGTAATCGAGGGGTATTCTTGAGCCTCGTTCTCAGACATCGAATGTTGGTATTTCGCCGGATTACCACCAGGGGCTGCCTTGAAGCTGTTCTTACCAGTTGATGCTGTCTTCGGCGTTACATTGGTAAACACTGACGAAGGCGTTGTTGCAGTAGACGTGCCCGAGATACCTCTTAATCTCTGTAATGGACTACTATGCTCTGATGAGTATCCAGTATCTCCCAGTTTTGAGTAGTGATGCAAGTGAACAACTGAAGAATTCTTCGGTATACCGCCATAGGCCGTTTGGCTGGGAAGGTCGGCCATTGACAAATTTTTTGGAATTCCTTGTAACTTAACTGATACTTTACGTCGGGTTATGCGAAAGGACCTGCGCTTTCTTCTGGGAGAGCCCTTAATATCAACAAAGACAAAACTGCTTTTTTGCTTTTCCATCACTTTCGTCTTTCCGTGATCCACTTCTTCGATGTCTGTCCAAGAAAACTTTTCCATAAGAGGGAGCACTGAAAAAATGAATGTCTCGCCGTTTCCAAAATAAGCTAAACTCTTTTTGGAATCTTTGCGGTGCAGAAGAGACATTGACAGGTATGCTCCAAATATCTAAAAGTAATGCAATAACTCGTTAGCTTTTATCTTATGTAAAACATCTAAAACACACCTCATAGCAGTAGGGAACACTTAAAGGGTCCCTAACCTACTGCTGAAACACTTTAGCAATAACTAATAGTTCATAAAGCCACAGAAAAACATTATCTTCACATCGGCTAGTTTTTTGAACGTTGTATGGCTCGCGAAACAATTCAAACAAAATTGTATGCATTACCTCTCCCTTGTCTGTTTTTATGATGATAATCGTTTGATCTTCTTCTTCAACTTTATTGTACAAAGTCTTGAGGCTGTTAACAAAAGAAGGCAAAATCACAAACGGATGGTGTTACATAGAACGCATGTTACAAACTGATCGTCGATAGGAGCTCAATAACAAGAAATTTTCTGGCTAGCTTTGGCTTTACGACATCGAGTTCTTTATAACAGACAGGTGAAAAATAATTTTGAAAATATCTTCTCTTAAAGGGTTTGTGCAAGGATAACAGCGTGCTATAGCAACGAGCAAAAACTCTAAATATAGATTGGCCTATCATCCAATAGGAGTGCAGTACAACAATAGTGAAGGAAACAAACAACATAATCAGACTTACTGTTTCTTTGCAGCTAACAAATAATAAGATAATACCTCAATAAGTAATATGATCCGCAACGGCTCATCATCTTTAGATGCCTATCTTATCTCTCCAAAAATACTTAAGCAACTGCTGCAAAGGTGCTACAGTGGTAGGGTTTCTTCAAAAAAGCGTATTCATTTGGAAGACATCACCAGTTTACGAAATGTTGCATGACACCCAGTAGCTTTAATATCATACGTACATTATGCGATACTACAAAGTCTAGATACCTGAATCCATCTTCGTCTGACGTGAAAGCGAGGGTCGGTTTCAGAAGCTGAATGCGCACAGGGAGCCAAGAGATGATGTTACGCCACTGCAAGAGCAAATCAACATTAAAAAAAGAAAATAACAGTAAAGATATCCCCATTCGAAAAGAAAAGGCAACAAAGTACATTAAACATCTTACTTTAACTTCACATAAAAACACGACCGTACTCAAATTTTCTTCAATCAAGTATGCTTTTTTATAATCCACAAAATTCTGAAATCCTTGTAAATTAACTTAATGAAAACACAAACCTGATCCGGGGATATTATGTCGGAAATGTTTGAAACATCAAAAGAGATGACTCTCTCTGCTTCCTTTGACTCCGTCAACCCAACTGGATTGCTCTTTTCTTGGCTTATGAACTTATCAATGGCTGTGTTGATTTGCTGATTTCGAATTCGTATTCTCAAAATCGCCTGAAACGAAGCAAAGGGATAAATAACTGAAACCTTAAAAAAATACAGCAAGTACAATCTATGAACACTACACATCATATCATTGGCTAACCCTTTGTACGTAGAAAAGAATCGTTGCGTAAGCAAAAATGTATACTCTTTAGATTAGGACTCGATTACTTCCTAAGGGAACATAAACTTTTGGATACTTTTGCAGCATAAATGACAATGGGAGAAAATGGTTGATCGAAGAGGTAGTGCAAGTCGATTAGGAAAAGATTAGGTAGTGTAAAGAGTCCCCTTGGCTATCCAAACTAATATTTATTGTTCTACAATGACGCGAGTCATTAGCCAATGTTTCCCAACTGATAGTTCCTTTTAACACGACCCCTGTTTCATGGAAGCTACAAAGACCAAAGACCTTAAAACATGTTTAATCGAAATGTGCTAAAACTGTTTATTTAAAGAATCACATACTTTAATGAAGTCATCGGCTGGGATTTGCAAGGCTTCGGAATATTTTCCAATAGCAAGCGTCAAGTCTGCGGAACACGGAAGCTCTAAAACATAAACAGAAATAAAAAGTTTGAATAATGCTTAAAACTTCTAAAGGAAATATGAGAGCAAAATTAGTTAATAGTGGGCATAGCAAGGGTGTAAAGAATTGTATCGAGTGACTATATTAATAGAAGGGTATTCGTGCATTAACAAATGTATCTATGGAGTCAAGGAGGTATTCCGATCGCCGAAAAATGATCCAAAATAAGCCCAAATCTTTTTAAACGTTTCAAGAAAGGAAAAAAGGTGAGTTTTGATGCAGTAAATTCATTTTATCGGTTTTCAATGCATTTCCTCACAGCCTTAGACCGTAAAACTATGAATGAAGACGTTTCATCTCTGCAGTCACATAACAGCGCTTATTTGCTCGTTTCTTCGCCTTTCTCCAAAAGGCTGAAAATCTGTAGGCTACTCAGTTGCAAAAGTGCCTATCGATGAGGCAATTCGACATGACTGTGAATGGAACACACTCTGCAAGTATCATTAATCAATGCGTTTACAGGGATAAGACAGCCAAACTGAAAATTTCCAAAAGTCAATGGTTCAAGATTTTTGCCAGGCATTACAGAACATTAACTCTCATATGATCCCAGTCCTTTTCGTTTAGCGCGTGCGATCGCACCCGCACACGCCTGCACACGCACAAGTTAAATTGCGCGTGCTTTTGACCACACGCGCAAACAGGTGTTTTTGCAGTTTTCTGTTAAAGGGCCTCTCCAGCCAAATTTTGCACTTGCATTTAATTGGCAATTTTTATAAAGAAGTTGAGCCTGCTGATCACGAATTCGTTATTTGTTTTTCGATATTTTTTTACAGTGTGTGAGATATAAGCTCTTGCATTTCGATAATTGAATTGAATTAACCGACAAAAATTGTTGGTTTGGTGACACTGTGACGCAAATTTGACGTCACAGTGTATTTCGGATAGTTTCGCCTCAAACCGAATCGAACGACGGCGATTCGCAAATTGAACACTGCAAGTGATGGTACTCTCAGTTCTGTTCCACCAGCTTTCAGTTTGAGCATTTCAGACACCAATTCTGAAGCCTTTAGTTGTTCATCGTTTCTGGAGAACAGCTGAAGTGACAATTTCGATTAATTATACGCGAGGGAAGAGCTGGAACAGGAACTGGAACTGGATGCAGTTATCAACGCGTGACCATGACTCCTTCACGCTTCGGTGATATACGAAATTCATGGCGAACGAGAGCCGCACATTGTGACGTCAGAATGTCACCAAACTGATTCGGCTTTTGTCGTTTTTTTGTTCGGAAAGGTGCAACTTTAAAGCCTTACAACTTCTAAACTAATTGGAATTTTGCAAAAACAATGACTTTGTCATAATACACGCATAATACATAATACATAATACACTTTGTCATTAAAAAAACATTTTTTTTGCTGGAGAGGCCCTTTAACATCAATTTCCCATGGTCTCATGATTGTTTATCCTTTCCCTTGTTACTTGATTCGCACTTTTGACCACAATATGATTTTTCCAATTTTCGGAAGTGATGTTTGGCTTTTGACTGAGTGCTCCATTCAACTTAGCGTCTCGTCTTTAAGCTAAGTCGCCATTAGCATGTTAAGTGTAATAACTGATTTCCTGTCAAAACGTAATTAGGCCCTGAAAGCAAGTAGCTGTTGGAAACAATTTTTACTTGCTCTTGTAACTTTGGAGAGTGACGACGACTTTTAAAAGATGGCTGCTAAGGGCAACAAAATCTTTTATGTATTGATTAATTGAGTTTTGCTCTTGCACGGATTCGAGTGGCTTTTCCCTTCTTGCTCCTTTTACCAATTTTATCAGGTTTGTACTTCAAATTTTCATACAAGTGCGATCGCACGCGCAAATTTGTTTACATGTGCGATTTGCCACACACGCGTAATTTTGCTCACGAAAAGGACTGTGATCCTAATCAGAAATACTATGACATTGCTAGGGGACTTATGTCCTGGCAACAGTGGTTGACATAAAGACCTCTCATACCCCCTTCCTCGTTGAAAGATGGGGCGTATCCACTTTAATAGCAGAGGTATGAGTATTGAGCTTAGGGGAGCGAGGGTGCAAAATCTCAACATTGTTTCTCCCAGACAGCAGATCAATGCTTGTTCGGGTAATTCTCATTTTGCAATCAATTCAGCCAGCATTAGGACATTACATAAAGCAATTTTTCTGAGGATCAAGATCTATATATTAATCAAATAAGCACTGGACTTACCTATTTTTTCAAACTTCAGACTGTACTCATAAAATAAACGCAAAAGGAAAAGTGCTGTACGAAAGAAGACTTTGGGTCCTTCGATTAAGAAGCAGTCTACCAAGCGAATCTGAAAGAAAAATCTTACGTCATCAGTCATACCTTGCGAGATACACGAGCCTCCAATTGAGTAGAGTTGCAGTGTCTTCAAAAGTATGTTGATATTACACGACACTAAGCTGAGGTTAAATGCATAGCCTTAGCTGGGTTGCCACAGCCAAGGATGGAACCATGTTGGCTCAAATAGCACTGCGATAGTCAAATAAGGGCAAACCTGGTCTGAGCATATGTAATAAGCAGAAAGTTTAGGTCAGTTGCCAAAAGAAAGAAATGCTGCAATAGGCCATCTGTCAGGCTCTACAGAATCTGTCCTAATGAATTTAATTGCGTGGAAAATGTAAGTATGAGACAAGCCAATGCACGAAAACTGGTCGAATATAGAACACCAAATGATTTAGAAAAAATATACAAATGAAATTAAATGAACTAATATATTGCACAACAAGCAAGGACTCATAAATGTAAATGTGACATAATCAAAAAGGGAAATAAGAACTACTTCATTGCTAAATTCCTTCACAAGCTCTTGTTGTGTTCATGCTTGCAACCTGTGCTACCATTTTAATGAGCAAAAAAGTGCACAAAATATAAGGTATTAAATTAAGTATCATATTTGATACCTACAAGCTAAGTGATATAAAAAAAGTTATGATATTGCTTTATTATCTTGGTAAGTACTCTTTATAATTTAACACATACTAATATAGTGAAATCCAAGTATTGAAATAGCATTTTCTGCCACTCTGGGAATAACATATTTTTAGACTTCCAGCCAGCATCAAGCACAAGAGATTGAATTTTCTTTGTTTCTTTCTTCTGCAAAAGGGAAATTATATGTCTCAAAAGTAAATATAAATTGGATAATCAAATACATATTATAACCTCATAAAGGCTTACTTTTTTGTACGTCTTTGGGAAGGGGGTGTAGGCTTATTATACATATAGGTAGATAGGCAGTTTATACCCATGGGTTCAAGGTATTTAAAAGATGGCCTAGCTGTCTTTAGACTCTTCAAAAGAATGTAAAACTGAAAGACTTTTGCAATATATTGAAAGAATAAAATAGAAAAAAGGCCAAGGAACTGAAACATAAACAAAGCTAAATGTCTAGCAGCAATTGAATTTTTTAAGATATTATAAATCCGTCAAACCTTGTAGCATTGATCACTATAGGGAGGGCTATATAGAAAGGGGAAAACAATTTCCCCCTGCTTCCAAAGAAAGGCCCTATTCAAAAAGCCGCATTCTAAACGGGACTTAAAAGGGAGGTGGTTTTAAAACAGAATGTACAGTATATACTTGTTTCTCTAACAGATTGAAATTTATTTTCAGTCACATAATGAAAAGAACTGGTCTTGAGCACTGACTACAACAGGAAAGCTGGAAGGGAAAAAAGGCAGGGGAAGGCAAAGGGAGAAGCACATAGATGGTCTGTGTAGGTGGCTAGGTGCTGAGTTGGTCATAGAAGCAATTCATAGAGTGCGGGATCAAGAAAGATGGAAAACCTTATGGTCTTAAAGCCTCATTGAAGAAGAAAATGTTTTAGAATCAAGGAATAGTTTTGCTTATATTTACAAACCCTTAACAAGACAACACAAAAATAGAAGAAATCAACAATTTTCATCTTCTAATTAGTTAACTTACCAATACTGCTGCTGCACATGCATACAGAGCGTAATCTGCTGCCGTAGCATGCAGGTGTGTTTGATCAAAGTACATCTTCTTTCCAGTAAGCATAGCTGAAAGACAGGCAAAGCACCATACCTCCTCCATGAAATGCAGAAATACTGCACCAACTTGCTGAAGAATGGGACAGTAAGTTATATCTGGATGAAGATGTGAAAGTACATATAACACTTTACGGAGGCTGATCACTCCATCAGGTGTTAAGTAGTATGACATGAATTCCTCGTCATTGGATAATGTACAGGAATTAACACTTTCAGGTAGATTTCCATCTGTAGTTAAAAAAGAATAAAGCTTTAAAACAAATGGAGTAGCAATCAAGGCAACAAAAAGACAACATTAATTAAGTCTTTTTCCTGAAAATTTTCCATGTGTTAGCAACATGTAGTTGAAATCTATAATAAATTTTCATCTTTGGATTCACAGGGGTTAAAATCTTCCATTACTTGCATGAGTGAAGCAAAGAAAATTCACCAACAAGTTAGCAATTACTAACAAGCCAAGATCTTTATTAATAACATTACTGACAGGCAGCTGCAACTTTATTTATGATAATGCTAATAAACAAGTTCCTAAAGACAAAATCAACAGCTTACCTTTTCCAAACAACTTTTCACATGTATCATGATAAAGATTTGGTACTTTAGACATAAATCGGCTCCCTCCAGAGATTTCATGCCAAAGCCTGGCACGCACTGGTGGAGGTATGTGTCTGCGAACGACTGATTTTAGTTTGGATGAATTCAGTGAGGCTTTGTGATGTTTAAGCCACAAGTTGAGTTCATCTTCTTCATCCCACTGCTCTTGGGTCATTGATCTATGCTTGGAATGAAATACATCTAACTCCATAAAGCTACCTGAAAAATAAAATTTTAATGTAAATGGAATTATCATTAGTGTAAATAGTAATGAAGATCTGGAGGATTAAGTCAACATTATTAGGATAGAGGTAAGGTCCCATTTTATTGTCAAGATTGATCTGCTGCTCAATTAACCAATGTACATAGATTACTTTTATATCTTTAGAATTAATCATATCTTTCAGGAAAAACAGATTTCAGAAAAACAGTATCAAGAGAGGTTGAATAGTCTGAAAGCATGGTTTGAATATTCTTTGTTACTATGCTATAATATATGGTAAAGACCGATTTCCATATGACATTTTTTGTGCATGCGGGCATAGCGCCCAAATCTGAGCATGCGTAGTTAAAATCAAGTGGTCTAGACTTTGCGTCGGCTGTGAGCGCCAGAAAGTTCACTGCCTTTATCCAAGACTGCCAGGTAATGCAGTACTTGACAAGGTTTTTTTGTGCATAGTCATTGCAGCTACTTCTTTGCATGCTGACTACCATCCTAAAAAATCATGATTTGCAACTCTTCCAACATTGAGCCACAGCATATTTGTGGCAGACAGAACTTTGAATAATTTTGATGCCAGTGTGAATTCTTTCTGATAACACTTTTTATTTTTGGTATAGCATTTGGCATCATAAATATCTATCAAGTATTTATATAGGCACTCATATCCAAAGGTACCACCTACTTAAAGTTTACAGCATCAGTTTATTTTTAGCCATGTTGGCAAGTCCTTAAGTGTAAGGTTGGCCTTGTAAGCATTCATGGATAACTTGAGTTTACCGCTATTGGCGAGTTTTGTTACACCTTTTTTTTATAAGAACCAGTAAATTTAAGTTCAGGCTGACTGTTCTTAATTTTTCCGAAAATCTGAGGCTGAATTGTTTTTAATTTGTTCTAAATCTAATAGGGTGTAAGCAGTGCGAGTGCTAGCTTTTTCGCTCTAGGGTGGTGTTCAGGCCTCATTTGCCAACAAAGTGAGTGAGACTGCCTTAATTTGCTGACAAATTTGAATATTCACCGAAAAAGCACCCACACATCGATAAAAATCCTCGATTTTGAGAAAAAAAGTTGTTCAAAACTGCATTTTGCAGATGCTCAGCCTCAGCTTGTACTTAATTTGCTCTTAACTTTTGACCAATTTTGAGGCTCATGTGCTTATAAAATTGTTCTTATAAAAATAGAGTGTATTGCCTATAACCTGCGGCGTATGATTTTGGCCGATTCATGGCTCAATTCAAATTCTACATATTCATTACTTTGTGCATTTTCATTAATTATTTGCTTCCCATGACAGCTTGGGCCTTAAAATGAAGTTTAAACTTACTCTTAACAGCAGGAAACACATATTTTGAGAATATTGCATCCTCTTCGGATTCCGATGCTCTAAATTCGCTGTCATCGCCTCCAACCGTCCAGTTCGCTCCCAAACCTCCCATATTTATCGAGGTAGCTTTCGAACTTCCATCTTCTCCACCTAACTCTGCAGCAAAAGCTTCCCCAAACATTTTTGTTGCTTTGGTTAGTGCCCCTTCAGATCTTCTAATGATATAAAGACCTGCAAATTGAGATGATTATTCCCAGATCCTAATGGGCTTGTTGTTATTGTCGAAAGCTTTGGCACCTTGGTCCTTGGTTGTGATTTAACCTCGTTCTCAAACAGAGTCTTGGCGCAATTCACAACTGGGTAAGTGGTGACAAGTGATTTCAAGCACGCGCGTAATTTTCGGAAGGAGGGGGATTTGCTGGACCTCCCTCCCTCGGCGTTTAACAATCAACAAATAATCGTTATCAAAAAAGGTCTTTCTACATTGAATAAACTTAAAAACATACTCCTTCAATCGAAATTAGACCGGGTTTACAGGGCACTTACACGCCTTTTTCTATATAAGGGCCTATAAGAACACTTGGCTGTTTCTGCCTGGCCTTTTTTATATTTTCGCATTACGTAATTCAGCCTAACGTGTTTCTTATTTTATAATGGAATTTCCTGTGCATAGTAGTGTCCGGATATTATATGTGCTTGATAAATAAATCAATGCTATTTTTCTTAACACTTCCTGTTTTCTGTTGCTATTCTTTCATTTTTTCAATTTTGGCTGTTGCTTTAATTCTAGAGTTTTATTGATTTTCAACCTTGGCTGTTTTCAATTTTGGCTGTTGCTTTTCTTCATATGTTGTCCTTATTTTTTGGGCAAATCTCGATCTAATATGTCTAGTAAATGTTGTTCTTATAAAAAAGGGTGTAGTTTCTTTTAATCTCGTGCCAAAACGTGGTTTCCAAGCAACAGCAGATGAGCCCCACAATCAAAAGAAACTTGAAGGAATTCCTACAAAACTAATAGATTTCCAAAGCACGATCCCTGGGAATAACAGCATAAATAATTCATTGTAGTAGTAGTAATTTTTCTAGCTTGCGTGCAGACTTTACTTCCCGTTGCGAAGGAGCTCTCCTTCGCAACAGAAAGTAAAGATTGCACGTAGGCTATATTTTTTCATGCTGATAGAGTATTTGTGGACTTGTGGATAAAAGCTATTAATGAAAATGAAGCATTGTTCCCCCAAGTGCGAAAAATAAAGATCAGGGGTGCAGTGGGTATTTAGTTTTTGGGAGAGACCTAAAGTCAATACTTTCCTAGAAACTCTGGAAAAGTAGGAACATTTTCGAATCTTTCCTCCAAATTTAAAGGCAAACTCACAAAACTCATCGAAGCAGGCTCATGTGAAAGAGTTAAGATGTATCAGCCTGTTTGAAGCTCCTACTGCACGTTAGTTTATCTTTGTCGTTGAGTAACGCGGCTGCTTGTTTTTTCTGTCCATCTTCAAACGTTCTAAATCTTGCCCAACACTGAAATATTGTGCAGTCACTGTCAAAAGTATTGGAACACTTGGAACAGTTTTCAAAGGCAATTCAGCCATTCCCTTATCCCCCTGGAAAAATGTTTATTTACAATAGAACAAAAAAAAAGGTTATTGAGTACGCTGGGGGACGATGTTATATGACCAGGGCGTTAGCAGTAACTATCTAAAAATGAAGCCATAGTGTGTCCTCATGCTTAGTTACATATCATGTTCTAGCAATTGCATCCAGAATCAATCTGGCTGAGAAACCAGCCATCTTAGTTGATTGACATACTTGAGTTAAGCCTTCACTATGGCTTGAGAGTTGCTATGCAGGACAAAATTAACAGGTCATAGGCCAATTTGTGGTAAATACATTAACAAGGAGTTTTTTTTGGATGGATGAGAACCTTTATTAGGCATCAAGGATGGACTGACATCTCAACAAAATTCATAGAATATCAACCGCAACACTATTACAATTTGGCTGGAAATTGGATCGAATAATGTTATGACTTTAGTTATCAACAACGAACTTGAATCTCTGAAGAATTCGGTGAAAACAATTCAACAGAACAAAAACTACAGGAAATGAATTTCTTTCTTTTACCAAATTTAAAAATTTATTCGTATGTGGGTGTGAATGAAATTCAGAAATTATTTTTAGAAAAAAGCGTGAAAGAAAATTTGGACTTTAAGTTTTAAATTAAAGAAGGCAAAGAACAATCCCAAGAAGAAAGGTAACAAGCAAATTTGCAGAAACCATAGATGTGGGTGGTTAAGATAACACTCCCTGATGTCTGCACATCCTATTTTGTTGGAGAAATTGAGGAAAAGTAGCCACACTCAAAATACACTTAAAACTGTTGAGATAAATGAGACTGTATCTTTTTAAATAAAACGGTACTGCCATCACATTTACATATTTGAAAAATCTGTGCACTTGTTACCGAATGCAATAATTTAATAAATAATACGACACACTTTCTTTTATCCAACATCTACACTCTTCTGTTTTTATTAAAACGAGAGATACTCTCGATTAACGGTTCTCTGCTTGCTTACGATAAAAGCATGGCCATACAACAGCCAAAACAAACTCTAAAAAGTAAACATTGTAAAATTACTTAGCTAAACTACTAAATCTTGTTACTTGACTTCAATTCAGTTATTCCTGCCTTAATTAAGAACAAACTCATGTTTGCAATATCAAGGAATTGCTGTCAAATGACACATGTATATCGTAATTTCAAGCATAGGCATCAAGTAAATTTCTGATGCTAAACAAATTGTAGATTTCAGGCTTTATTTGTCAACGTGCATCGTGCAGAGGAAGTATCATCAATTAAGTTTGAAAGAAATGCAAATCAACAAGTTTGGAAATTATCAATACATTCTTTTTTACCGATGATATTCCACACAAATTCTAAGACCAAGCAACAAGATGCAATCTCAACACTGTATACATTAATCTGAAAATCCTTTCCTAAATTCGTTATTTGCCTAATATACGTGCATATATCGGTGTCTACTTACTATAAGGTCCCAGTACCGTTCACTTTGGTGACCTTCTTACGTTTACTTGAGGTAAATTTCCTAAGAAAGCCACTAATGTTCCCTTTGCCCTTTCCATGTTTGTCACCTTGATCAAGCAATTGTCCTTCAGGTACCGTTACGAAGACTTGGTTACGATTTTCGTCCATTGGATCTGGCGTAACACCGCTCATAAAGCCTTCGTCGCAACTCGACTTAGAAGCAGCGCTCTGTGAAAGTGTTGCACCAGTTTTGGTGGTGGGTGTACCAACCTCGCCTTCACCTAACTCCACGGAGCCATCACTCATGTACTCCTGGCTTAACGACGATGAAGAGCTACATATGCCTAAGGCGGTGTGGCATCTCATTGGAGTACTGGGAGGCAACTCCGCATCACCAACAAATGAATCCCCTGAATGTGATGTCATGGACTTGCTTCTAGTTGATAGGCGTCCGGAACAATACATAAAAGGTGTGCTCGTCCTGCCAATGAACATAAAAGCTTATTTTAATTACATAAAAGGTGTGCTCGTCCTGCCAATGAACATAAAAGCTTTTTTTAAAGAGAACCTACGCTTTCTGTAACATATAAATATGAGAAATATTGGACAATCGGTCGTATTAAAATAAGAAATAGTTGCATTTCGGTCGTATCAATATGATACAGAGTTGACATTCGGTCGTATTAATACAAGAAAATGTTTAATTTCGGCAGGATCAATGTGTTACTTTCGGTCGTATCAATATGAGAAATATTCGACACTCGGTCGTATTAAAATAAGAAATAGTTGCATTTCGGTCGTTTCAATATGATACAGAGTTGACATTCGGTCGTATTAGAATAAGAAATAGTTGACATTCGGTTGCATTAATAAAAGAAATAGTGTACTTTGGTCGTATCAATACGGGAAATAGTTGACATTCGGTCGAATTAATAAAAGAAATAGTTGACTTTCGGTCGAATTGATAAAAGAAATAGTTGACTTTCGGTGGTATCACTATAAATCCTAATCGTCTTAAAAAACAAGTTCCACTTTCATCTCCTTCTCTAAACGACCGTTTATCGTTGAATACATCAAACAAGAATCTATGCAGTGGCCTACCTTAGTGATAACTGTGAATCAGAGAGATCAAAGTGAGACTTTTCATGAATAGCTTGCAACAGGTTTTCAAGACTTCTTCTGTCAGAGTCGATAATCATAAGCTCTTCTTGTAATCGCGACTTTTGATCAATGAAAGTCAATATTGCTGTCTCTAAGGACATATTATCGCCGATACAGTCGAGCAGTTCCTCTCCTAGCTGTTGCGTGCCCTTGCTGACACCTGAAAACTTGTTCTGCACTTTAACTTTGCATGAATCGCACAGCAACCCAGGCGATATGTTTTTAACAGTCTCTAGAGCAGAAATCCCGTTTGTCAGTCGTTTAGCCTTTCCGTTTTTCACCATTGACGCTTTCTCCTCAAGGCTGCTAAGTTCATCTTTAAATGTTTCTAGCTTCACCTCTAATTCACCATTGTATTGTGCATAAGCTGATAAACTTTTATTCAAACGTGCAAAATCTTCCAATAACCGATTTTTGTCATCTTTAAACAACGCTAATTTAGTCTGGAGCTTGTTCTTTTCATATGCTAACGTCTCTTTCTCTTTTTGCAATTGCAAAATTTTTCTCTGTTGATTCTCCAGACTATCTTCTAATGTCTCCTGCGTGGTGTTGGTCAATTTCTTCTCCTGTTCTAACTCTTTAAACCTTTCAGACAGCTCGGTTGCCTCTGCTCTGAGTTCCTCGTTATGACTTTCGTAAATAGACAGGTCCTCTTCCAGACTGCTCTGGTGTTTATGCAGTTGCACGGTTTCCAAGAGTAGTTGTGTTCCCCTAACTTCGGAAGACGGCAATCTTTCTTTCATTTCATTCAAATCTTCATCAAGAACCTTAAGCTGGCCTTCCATGAAAGCGTTTCTCTCTCTGTACTCCTTAAGATGGTTCCGGATAACTAATTTGTAATTATCAATGTTTATAAGAACATTTTCTGTATGATCGAGGTGCGAGCTGAACTGTTTTAAATCTGTCAAAAGAGTTCTGCCGGATTTCTCACATTTCTTTATATTTGTCTTCAAATTATTAATACCTTCTTGCATCTCTTTTACCTTCAAAGTACACTTTTCATTCTCAACGGTAGCAGCATTCTTGCCAGCTTTGTGTACCCTCTGCGATAGTTGCATCCTGCTAATCATAGCCAATGACAAATTATCCTGAACATTCTTCAGTTCTGTACACATTGTTGACAATTCCTGGCTTCTTCTTGATCCGGCTCTTTCTGCTCCTTCGATTTCTTCCCTCAAGAGATTCTCCTCCTCTTTCAGCACTTCAGACTGCTCTATAAGATCTTTCAGTTCTGCAAGATGTACTAAACTTTTTTCCGTGTCATCCTCAATGTTGCTTTCTGCAATAGCTGATTCCTTCTCATCATCCACAGAAGCAGCATCAACCTCACTGCTCTGGGCAGACAAATAGATCTCACTGCTTTCGTTTCCACTATCATTAGACAATTCTAAAATCAAATCATGTAGCCTTTGACGAACCTCCTTTTTTGTACTCATAGCAACACGGATTTTGCGACGAAGTAGTTTCTCTTCTTCCTCTAAAGCAGCTTTTTCTGTATTAAAGTCAGCAAGCTCCTCTTGAGCGATCGACAATTCTTCCTCGATTATCTCTTCACCGATTAAATGTCCTTTCTTCTCCGATGTACTTTGAGGCGCCATTTGCAACTCCAGCTGCTTCTCCACAGCTGCTCTTACCTCCTTTTTAAGAGGCGACAACGCCCTTGCTAGACCCGTCAACTCTGTCCTTAGCAAGTGCTTGTCTTTTTCCGCATTGATAAGCTCGCCTTCTATTCGTTTTCTTTGCTCTAAAAGCGCTTCACACTCTACCCTCATCCTTGATACTTCAAGTTCTGCCATCAGCATTCTATCGTGCATCGTCACCTTCTCACTTTCGTTATTATCAACCTTTTCTAACAATGTATTGTTCTCTTCTTTCAATTTATCACACTTTTCTTTCAAAACTTCAATGTCATCTTGGTAGTTTGAATTATCAGTGCAAAGTTCGAGGTTTTTCGTTTCGATGCCACAGAGCTGCCTCAACAAGTTCTTTGTCTCCTCTTTAGCTGAGTCAAGCTCGTTTTGCTGCTTTTCAAAATCTTCTTCTAACTCTTCAAGATCGTTTTCTAATTTCTCGTTCTCTTCTAAAACTATAGCAATCTCAGCACGAACCTCGGAATTCTGTGTTCTTAGAAAGTCTATCTCTGCTTGCAAAATTTTTTTCTCTTGGATAATCTCCTCAAGTTGTTTGTACAACTCACTAAGCTTTTCTTGATAGGCAGCCTTCTCCTGCTCTATGCGGGCCGCTTTGTCTGCTGCAACGTGACTGAACTCTTCTTTCTCTTTCGATAACTCTTTCAGTTGATTAGTCAGGGCCGTTGTCTTTTCCATGAGATTCTCTCTATCTTCTTTCAATCCCAAAATCCAAACTCGCAATGCCTTCAGTGAATCTAGATAAGTCTTCTTAGTATCCTCTTCAAGGCCCTCTGTATCCCCATCACTAAACTCTTTAATAAGCTTTTCAACTTCCTCTCTCTCTTCCTTGAAATCCTCAACATCGGCATTCAACTTTTCCATCTGCAATCTTAGATCATGGAAGCTTTGCTCCAAGATGCTGTTTGCTTCTCTGAGCTCCTTTGTATGTTTCAAGACCAGTCGCTTCTCCGTTGAATGCTGCATCAAGACACTTCTTTCTATCAAGACCTCTTCTACCTTGCTCTCAAGAAGTCTGAACTTCTCCGTCAATGCTGCAAGCTGCTTTAGCAATTCTTTTTCTTCCACTCTACAATCAGATAATTGATCTTTGATATTCAAATTTTCGGTTTGCAATTCCAGAACCTGATTCTTCGCTTCCTTCTCATTACTTTCGGACTCCGTTAACTTCTGGTTGATTGTTTTGTAATCTTCGCTTAAACTGCCTATTTTCTTCCTGGTTTCTGTCAGCTCCCCCTCTACCTTCTCCAGCTCATTTCGCACGTGCTTGTTCTCTGCATTCAACACGCATGCTTCTCCTTGCAACTTTTTCACACTCTGTTCTAGCGTAACCCTGTCACATTCTACGACGCGATTTCGCTCGCATATTTCATCTACTCTTATCTGCAGCTTACTGTTGATTTCCTTTGATGTTTGCACTGCCTTTCTCAGCTGCTCTCGTTCTGATTCTAGCAGCTTACGTACCTCCTCATTTTCTTCGATTCGCTTCAAAAGGCTGTTTTTCTCTTCAGCAAGAGACCCTAACAGCCCTTGTATATGCGAGGTATCTTGTTCCAAAGTTCTTAATTCTTCATTTAGTTTCTTGTTATTTTCCCTAGATACTATCAATTCCTTTTGCATATCTTCTTTCTCAGCCATAAAGAACGCAAGACGCCTTTGCAAATCAAGCACTTTTCCTTCTATTTCTGTGACAGAACCAAAACTCGATGGCCTGTTCACTGACAAGCTCTTTAATTTCTTGTCAGGACTAGAACACGATCTGGAATGAGGATGGTTCACCCTGCGCAAGGCACTGCTACTCTTGCGTCCATCCGGCGAATGCTCATACTGCTTCACCTGCAACCAAATCTTATTCTTTTCTATCTGTAGTTGATTGAACTCGCTTTCCAGTTTCCCGTATTTATCCTTCAGCTGGTTCATTTCCTCAACAAGCTTCTCCCGATCTTGCTTGAAAGTAGTCGTGAGCTTCTCTTCGTTCTTCTGAAGAACCCGTACATCCATCTTTAATTTCTCAGCACTGACAAGCTCGGTTTTTAAGCGACTGTTCTCCACCTTCAAACTAGAGACCTCCCTTTCAAGTCTCGACTTGTCGTTTCTAAGTGCGGCCAACTCGCGATGTAATCGCTTCTCTTCCTGCCTCATAGTCGATATATCCCCTTGCAAAGCATCCTTTTGATTCTTCAGTGAATTATAGGCCCTTTCAGTGTTGGAACGATCAGCCTTGGAGACCGATATATCCCGCTGGAACCTCCTCTTCTCGACTCTCAACGACGATATTTCTTGCTTCATTGCTGACAGCTCCTTGTTAAACCGATCCTTTTCTTGTTTGATCACATTCACAAGTTTTTCTTCCTTGCTACGAAGATTGTTTATCTCGGTTTTATAATCTTCGGCTTCCCTTTGCAGAATGTCTAACGCTTCTTCCAACATTCTAACATCTTCACGATATTTTGACAATTCATCTTCCAGTTCCGCCTTATCTTCCTCCAATGCAGTCAGCTCCGTCTCAAGCAAACCATTTTCTTCCTTGCAGCACGACCATTCAGTTTCAAGGATTATATTCCTATCTTTGACGTCATCCAGCTCTTCTTCGATTCTTCTCCGCTCATCACGATCCCTGAGTTTCTCCTTCTCCAATATGGTTAACTCGTCTTTTAACGTCGACACTATGCTATCCAACGCTACCTTTTCGTTTCTAAGGTCAACTAACAATCTCTCTTTTTTCGCATTGTTGTTTTCAGTGAGTCTCAGATTATTCTCAAGAAGCTCTTTTCGTTTTTCTAGGTCATCCATTTTACCTTCCAAATCAGATTTGTCCTTCCGGATTTTCTCCACCTGCTCCTCGAGCTTCGAATTCTTACTCTCTAAAGCAAACAACTTCGTTTCTAGACTTCCTTTCAATTCTCGAACTGTCTTCAGCTCGAGCTCTAAATCTTTAACTTTTTCGTCAGATGCGTTTTTCTCCTCTCTCAGATCAAATACTTCCGTTTTCAGCTTTTCGCTATCCCTCTTCTCTGTCTTCAACTCTTCAATCATTCTCTTCCGATCCTCGTCGGATTCTTCAACTCTTGTTGTGCTTATCTGACTCCAGATCTCAGCGAAGTTTTCAGACTGGCTTCCGACCATAAGAATGCAATTCAGCAAAGCCTTATCCATCAGCAAGTAATACAAGGAACTCTCCAACATACCGATATCCTGAGCGGCATCCTTGCGGAAATTCAACTCTAAAAAGCAAAAACAATGTGTGATTGCATGAAACAGGGAACGACAATGCACATACATATATTTCTTGAACACGGCCTAAATACCGACCTATCAAAAAAGTAGTCGATGGGGGTATAGGCAGAGCTGTACACTCTTTTGGTGTATAAAACAGGACGGTTTAAGTTGCAACTTCGAGTTTCACGCTTAATGCGATCATCAAGCAGAGACTCATGTTACATATATATCTTTATACTTGAACAAATATTCTACTAAAAAGAGCATTCTTGTACTTTAATTTTACTCTGACAAAGAAAGGGTGGACAACGTTTGTGAATAACACTAAAAGGACATATAAAAAATCACTTTACAATATAACGGAACAAACAGCTTGGACGAAACAGAACGCCTGACGTACCAACGTACAAATATTACTTTCATTCATTTTGTTAATATTTGATCCAGCCAAAAATGAAACTGATACCAACTTTGTGGTTTACAATATTTCACATACCTATGTTGTCTATGGCAAAGTGGCCTTTAGCAAGTTTCACCAAAAATTAATACACAGTAAAGAGATATAACAACATTTCAGGATGTACTCACCATTTTTAGCTTGGAGATTGGAAACGAGATCTTCTACTGACGTCAGAGTTGATGCTGTTGTTTCTTTAAAAAAGCAAAGAAAACCAATCAAGAAAATACTCGTGGAAGAAAAATTGATATAGACAGTGATGTTTACATTGCGGCACTAGAATTAGCGCATTTAAGATTATCAGCGTTTTTCATCTGCTGAAACAGCTACTGGTATGACGTAGAATAGCATATGTGGACTCATGCAAAAATGGACCTCCAGTGTACAACGAAGATAAAGTGACTGATAAAAATCCAGACGTAAAGTGGTCGAGGTAAGCAATAGAAAAAAGCTCATTTTGTTCCATTAAGCGGTAGTGTGAATTTTTGGAAGAACCTGTTTTGAGAATCTACAAATCCTATTGCACAACACACACATGCATTCAAAGCAATGCTCCGCTAGGCTTTGATCAAAAATGCCTGTCTGTACGGGGCAGGAGACGGTATTGTCATGACTCAAGAGCCTGTCGTTTTACGATTGAAAAGGTTATTTTGCAGATCTTTGGTACTAAGGGACAAATAATGACAAGTTCGAATATCTTCACGGCCTTACTTCCTGTAAGGAACCTTGCTCCCCAAATAATCTTTCCATTTTAGATACATTTTGCACACCTTTCTACATTTTGCACACCTTTTTACATTTTGCACAACTTATCAGACAGACTTCCAATCCCGGACTTCCTACTACAATTTGTCTCTTCTTACAATCTGTTGTTTTGGAGATGTTTGAGTCTCTATTATTCGTGAAAGCATTAGTAAAAGTTGCTGCTCATTTGATCTTTCGTCAAAACCTATTCGTATTACACAATGTTAAGCAATAACGAAGCTTTATAACCTTCAATGTAATTACCTTGCATCTCTTCACTGACTTCAAATGTCTTTTTCAGGTAACCCAATGCTGCACTGCTTATCGACTCCTTCAAATGAGCCAGCTGTTCCAACACTCTCCGCGTTCGCTCTTTGCTTACTTTCTCCATCACAATGTTATTTTTGTAATTCATCTCAATCTGCTGCGCGTGCTCCAAAAACCTTGCAACTGGCTCCAGCGTGGGCGGCAGGTCGCTTCCTTCTAAGGTGTTATGTTCGATATAGTCGGGACTGGTAATGGCAGAGGACCCTGTGCTCGACGTTCTTGAGGCTGCTTTTATTACTGGACCTCGCTCGTAGTCGTTGAGCAACTGAAAACGAGAACAAGCACTATAAACTCTCCATGAAAAATTACAGATCTTATTGCCCTTGATACTCTACGGTGCTTGCCCCTTGAATATTCCACGTATACTATCAAAACACACTCGATATCCTATGCGATTCCTATTACTTTGTCACAACACACAGTTTACCCAACAGTACCATAAACTGAACTTACAACTGCTACGTCTAAACATTGTTAACACTTTCACACTTAAGAATCATAATTTTGTCCAAGCTATGATTTGACCAAAGGCTGCAGAATATCATGATTTGTGATTGTTCAAAGCCTTTCTACTCAAAGGATTCTAGCAATATCCTATAAATACATATTAAACCAAATCTAACATTCATTCACTTACTTCTAGCAAGCCTTCCATGCTTTGCATGAGCACATCTCGACTACAGTCAGACATCAGTGTGATTCGAGCATGGGCAGTTTCTTCCGATCCAATTAAGTGGCCTTTTCCCTGGAGGCCATAGAACAATTGCAGTGTCATCAGTTCAAGAACAAGGAGGGACTGAACCTGTTGCTTGTCCGCATTTGATCTTTCATCCTAAGAAAATTAAAAAACTATAAGAAAAAACGACAAATTGAAGCGTAAAAATCGATCAAAGTTTATTGCTTAGCTGGATACGGGGGACGGGGGGAGGGGTGGTTGCAGTTCAAAAACCAAAGTTTATGAACACTGGCTAGAGAAAACCAGAATTTCTTCAGTTGACATTAGCATTAAATGACGGAAACAAAGGAGATAATAACTAGATGGTAACAATGGTAACAATGACAGAGTATTGACAGACAGAAAACCCTGCGCTACTTATAACACCATGTCCTTGAAGCTGCTTTTACCACTGAGCCTCGCTTGTAATCGTTTTAGAAGTGAAAACGAGGACCAGTACAATCAAATCATACAGAAACAATACAATGGAAATTATGTAAGTAACATAATATGGAAAAAATTGGTGCGTTAAGTGAGTCCTTTGTTTAAAGAAGCCTTTCCTTGTGATCACTGATCGTGTCCCAGCTAGGATTAAGATCTATCCCAGCAAATATGATTAATCGCAACGAAAGTGTTAAGACAAACCTTCAATGCTCCATCAAAATGCTTTCCAGGTAATCCGCGTCTGTTTGCGATTTCATGTTTCAAAGATTGTATAAATTTCTCATAATCGTTTTTCTGAACATTCCATTCCAATTCTGGAGAGGAAAAAACTAAAGATGAGTTTCCTGTAAGCAATCAGGTATAAGTATAAACGGCAACGAAGGGCATTGCTTTTGAATTCATGTCTCGTTCCTTCATTCTTCGTAAAAATCCATAACTGAAATACATTGTGTTGCAGCTTCAACAGAAAGCAGTGCAAATTCTCTTTATCAACTAATAAATCACCCCAAAACCATTAAATGTCATTTTCTTTTTGAAACACTTTATATGCCACAATTTTTATGTTACAGCAAAGTTCCTAACAAAAACAACAACAATAAAAAGCACAGTTTTAATGACGTCATCCAAAGCCCCATCTTTCTTTTTGTCCCAGGCCCCTGGAGAGCTCTCGGCGGGCCTACTCCTGATGCTGATGCTTATGATGATGGATTTCGACCGATGATTGATCGATGATTGATCAATGATCAGTGATTAGTGATTATGATGATGACAACTGATGATGCAGTCTTTGCGGAAATTCCTTTGGATAATGAAGACTCAATGTTACAAAAAACATTATTCCTTTAACCTAACTACTTTCCAAGACAAAGTTTCCGAAGCTGAAAAATTCAATTAATGACATCGATGAGAGAAATAAGCTTGATAAAGCATGATCATGTAAACTGGCGCTCGGCCATGGAATCAGATAATAAAATACCTGCACCTTTGTTTTTCAGATCAACAAAATTACTTTGATGTCTTTATAAAACGCAAAATGACCATAGATTCTAGGTCTTGGAGCACTGAATTATGAAAATAACAAGCTTTCACTCAAGCCAAATAACAAATTATAGAAGAACAACAAAATCCAATCGCGTTGAAGCTCAAGAAGCAAAAATCAGATCAAAAATTGATAAACGATGTACAATTTTGTTTGATCCGTTTATCAAACGTGATATAACATGACATTGCGTGTGTCGATGTTTATCTCCAAAACAAAGGCCTGTTTCTCAATGAACAAGGATCGGCAAAAAATACAGGTTGGTCTATCAATGTCCTGGCGCCTTGCATTGTAGCTCGTTTAAGAAAATACCAGAACATCAAAAAGACTGCAGAATCAATCTCGTACTTAAAAATTCTTTGATATGTCATTTCTTGAGGCAAAAAACGTAAACTTTAGACCGCTTTGATTACCAATAGATATTTTTTGGTCTATTTACAAAACCAAAAGAAATAATAATTTGACAATTACTTCATAAGTTGAAAGCGATTTAAAGTTTCGCAAACTTTTGTTTACAATATTTGTACAATTGCAATATAGATTTCACTAGATATCAATGGCAATTTGTACTTGTCCAGTCTGGTGACAATAAGCTCAAAACAAGAGACATATACTTACCCAGATTTTCAAGCTTTGCAGCAAGGCATTCTGCGAGCTTCTTGTAGTCAACCTGCAAAGAAAACATGCTCGTTAATCTGCATTCTGTATTTTTCACAACAAGCTCTGCCAAGCTTTTGTCCTTGTGAGGAGTGAGCATGCATTAGATTCTACCTGCTTCTTGACATTTTAATTGCAATTAAAACGAGAAATACCAGGATCATACCGAAAATGTTTGCGAGAAAGCAAATGCGATCTTCTGCTTGAAGTTACGAAACATCGTGAAGCAGTCGCAACGTTCCAGTCGAGCTTAAAACGGCAATTTTATCATGGTCGTTTCCCTGAATTTGCAAACCAAATGAACTTGGAAATTCAATTCAAGATCACTGGCAATTTTCAACATGTGCGAATTAAAGGTTATTCAAAATGACGACCCAGATTGATATCGATCCTGAACTGCTGCTTTGTATAAAGAAAAAAGGCTGAAACAATGGGAAGATCAATTTGAAAGGTCAAAAATGAGAACAGGTGCGTCGGAGTATTGGTTAAAGCCGCACTCTCTGTATCAATTTGTCGTTGCCCTGCTTAATTCAGAATCTGTTTTATTGGATCAACTTTTGGGACCGTTTGTTCAGGTATTCAAATTCGCAGGATAGCAAGGAGCAAAGAAAACATCCTTGTCAATGATAGTGAACTAGCCACCTTTCTAAATACGCATAAAAATTTCTGTTATACTGGTCTGTAATAAGTTCTCCTTGCCATTTAGGCTTTACAACCTTTTGTGCATAGAACAGAACGTTTCTGATTTGAAACTCCGAGTTTCACGGTTAACGGTATAATCAAAACAGAAAACAGTTGCATGATGGTCACATTACGTATCAAACTCGGACCTGCAACTTAGAACTGTTCTCTTCTAAAACCGAATATACAGAAATGTCTTAGTAGACTGTTTTCTTCTCAGAAAAACACAAAATTTCAGCATTTTGAAGGAAAAAGCATGTTGACATTCAAGTTTGGCAGTTTCGAGAAGTTCTAAGCAGCAAATATTTAGGTTCAAGAAGCACAAAATCACAGTGGGTTGTGGCAAAAACAAGGATAAGCTGTCCGAAACACGTGAAAACTGGACAGAAAAAACAGAGCATAGCTTCAAATCGCATCAGTAGAAATCGCTTTTGAAATTGCGTACTGCTGCGAGGAAACAAAACAACACTGCGGGGCGCCCAAGCCCAATTACGTATATATAAATAATGCACGAAGCCAATGGCAGCAAAGTAATGTATTCATCCGGTTTTTTTAATGAAGGCGACTGAGCTCTACTTCAGAGGAAAATAATATTGAAAAATTGGATCTTGCCACAGTATTGCCAATGTCGTCAGTGAACAAATAATAAGATATATTAAGTATTAAGTAACACAAAAAATCGAGCAGCTTCTGGACATTCGTTATGTCTAGCTGATACTTAACTTACAAAGTGCTCATGGTCGATTAGAATGACAAATCACTGACACCTATTCTTACGTCACAACTGTACAAAACGCAGGAAGTACGACACCAACGATAAAGGTTTATCAAGCGCAAGAAGTAAGCCACCCACCTCATAGTTAACATGTGCTGTCACTTGCACCTTCATGGCCCTGGATCCAAAGTTGAGACTGCATTTGGTTTCATGCACATCTTTGGCAGTTGGTGCTACACATACCTAAAATCAAGTCATAATAGCTTTTCAACTGGCAAAAATTGCACTAAAAAGGAATAGTAGTTGCACTCCAGCAGCACTCCACTATAAAGAAGGTCAAAGGAACGATTTCCAGGCATATGAAAGCTACATTATAAGCACAACGATTCAGAGAAATATATAATATCTTTAACTTTCAAGATAAAGAAATACAATATGCTAAATATTGTAATAAATGCCAAAAAAATCTTTCAAACAGCTATTTCTATAACGATTCTAAATCAAGAAAATAAATTTTGCCCTAATGACATAACTATTACACTGGTATGATCATGAATCGTGCATAATGATGAAAAAAGAAATAATATTAGTCAAAATTTTATCAGCCTATAGGAAATGACAGTTTGGAAAACAAATGTGAAGATCAACAAAACTGTGTCTATAAAAATTTTCTGCGAAAACTTTTAAAATTCCAAGCATGGTGCACAGCAGGAAGGTTCTGATTATAGAAAGAATGAAAAGCAAAGAATACCTAACTTTTCTTTTGAAATAAAGATACACACACCGCAAAGTCAATATTATTAGATGAAGACTTTGATTACCATTCACGCTAAGCCCTGTGTAAAACCTGTTCCCAACCTCTAAGTGGAGCCAAAAAATGAAAATAAAAACACCTAAACAAAGCCACGTACAACTAGGCGAGTTTTGCAGTTTCCTGACAATCCTTCCTGCAGCAATCTTGTCAAGGTCGAATTCCTGAAGGGTACATGAGATCTGTGGCCTTCTGCCAGTGCTTGGATAACATTTCTAGAAAACCAAAACAACTTCCAGTTACTTAGAAATATCCTGAATAAATTACAGTCCATCTTAACGAATATTTCAAGCCACAAACTGTTATTACAGGCGGAACGAAATTGCCACAGGTCAACATTTCAACGCAGATATTCAACTAGGGTAGTAATTGTTTCTTCTAATGAAACATAATGAAAGATTTTGTACAGCCTACTCTTTCTGTATATGAAAACAAACATTTTACCGAGTTAGTTACAGTATGTGAAACCTATGTAAGCTACAAGAAATGTGTTGAAAGATAAAATAGAAATAAGATAGAGATGAGACTTGAGTGTATAATACAGTGCTGAACTTAAGTAAAAAAAGGCACTTCACTGATCGCTATAGAGAAGCCTTGAGTCTATTATGAGTAGTGGGAAGCAAATCGTGATAGATTAAGAAATGCAAAAGAGCATTCATGGCATTGATTATCAGTTAGGCAATCAAATACAACAGGGTGCAATAGAAAAACTCTATTTTGATCCTAACAGGCCTACTAAGGCATGGTCTTTGAAAGCGATTATAAAGACTTGCAACCTGCATGCAAATCAGAGCACAACACAACCTTTTTATTGTGTTAAGACTCTGCTAAAAGAAGGCTGTACAATAAGGCTTGTGAGGAGAGAAGCCCTTACCCGAGTTCTAAAAGTGAAGAATTGATATGCTGTGCCTCCTGCAATCGCTCGCCAGAGGCTTTGGTTCTTTTTATTCTTTCACTGCCAGCGAGATCACAGCTGCAAAAGAACATAAAGGTTAAAGAATGACGTCAAACGAAGAAAATCTGTTGATGTACTGCTTCTATCATTGATTAGTAAAATGCTTCAAAGTCACATGAGCTGCCCTGTTGATACACAAGTCTCAGGCAGTAGCCTTGAAATTCTTAAACATTTTTGTTGACATGCTGTGAACGTAGTAAGCACGCAGTTCCTTTAGAATGCATTACAAAATTTGGTTTAAAAATACATTAATTCACTTGGTAAGTACACGATCTAGATCTCATTCGTGACCCATACTATATAGGGGTTCGAGTTTCAGTCTTTATTTTTGTTACAAACTTCGAACATCTCTCGAGATATGAATCCAACAATTGAAAGGGTATTATCAAAGCGGAAAAATTACTGATAAGGATACATTGAATGAAACGATGATTTGAAAAACAAAAGGTTTATTTACACAGAGAATTTGCAACCGAATGAAAAATACGTCATTTAGATTTGTCACGCATTCTCATCCCTTACACATCATGATAGACCTTGCCAACGCTACTGACAAATAAACTATAGACGTACATATAAATCTTTCCTCGGACTGACGTGACACTGTCATCCAGATCTGTTAAGCCATCGACAAACTCTTCGTCGTCCTGAAACAGCAAATTAAATTAGTCAAAATATCAATTTCAATGTTACCTGCGACCTATATGCAAGACTCACAGCCTCAGTGAACTCATAACGGCTTCGAGAGAAAGTGCGTACATACCAGCAAAAATTCACTGCAATTACTCTAACCAAAAAAGAACAACAAATTAAAAAACAATCATTATACAAAGCTGATCGGTTACAGCGCATTGCAATTGACTTGGTGTCTAATTTACAGAAAATCTTGTACTAGATATTATGTCCCGTTCCAAAAAAGACTATTTTATAAACCATGCCTTTTGGTGTAATTTCCTGTCTTCAAACAAAGTAATGTCAATATCTAAATCTTCATTGTCGTAAATACCACTCGCGACAAATTTTGTCCATAACAGTGCATACCAATGACATAAATTGCAAAATATCTTTTGCTAAAGATACTTTATCTAAAGATACAATGCAGAAATTGCCAGCTCAAAGCTCACCTCATTTTCCATCATATCAATGGATGTTCTACTAATATTCTGAAATAAAGATAAAAAAGAATTAAATTTTTCAATAAAAAAATGTAGATTAAAAACAAAGTACTTAGACCCTTTCTAATGGGCGTGTCTATGTACCCCTCGTCCTTCAACTCGCTTTTAACACAAATACACAACAACAACACATACACTATAAAAATGAGTTTTACCATTTGTCAAAATTTGTTCGCTTCTTTCAAATTTTCTTACCATTAGATACATGTAAGCATTTTTAAAAAATAGACTTTACAAAATGCTATCATTAAAACAAAGATAATCAATAAATTATAATGACAATAAAATACTTCTTATTACTATGCATCACCCCTTGTGTTCCATCGATAACTTGATTGCAGTTCAACTCAGCCTGAGAAAATTAGTTGGTCTTACCGCCATTTTTTAACCTTGAATCACTAGTTTCATACAAAATTACTTGAGGTAATAACTGGCCCATCATATACACGTGTTATGCTTGAGCCCCACTGAGCTATCTGCATATTCACTATCGTGTTTGAAAATAGGTGGTACCATTATCAATAGCAGTAATACAAACCATGCTTTCCCCGAACATATCTTCTTCCCCATAATCATCATCAGCCATCATATCTGCACTCCATGAAGAACTGAGGTCGGCTTCGTGCATATGCATTTCATTAAAGCTGGGCGTCTGGCTTCTGCTCCCTTCTAAGATTCAAAAGAGATCCTTCGTCAGTGAGAAAGTAAATGTCTTTATAATAAATCTATATATAGCTCTATCAATTGTTTCTGTGTTGACAAACTAATAACCAATTTTATATTGATTTGTCGTATTTTATGGAGTTGATCATGAGCCATGTTCGATGTAAAAAACTACTGAAATATTGAAGAAAGAATCATTAAACAATAGCTGAATTCTAAAACAACACTCAAGTGATGGTAGGAACTACACTCCTGGAGAGAGAGAGGGCTGTTGAAACCAACGCCTTCCCATATGAGAGGGGGCAAGATGACGTACTAAAACCCGCACTCGACCCCCCTCCAGTCTTAAAACTGGAAAAATTACAACAGCAAAGATACCTAGCGTGAACTGGGGAAAGAGTGAATACAGAATTCCACAATCGCCTATCCAGGACAGTAGGTTTAACAGAGAATAGTGCTATGTAACCAAATTTCACAGTTCTACAAAGCTCAGAAATAAGCATACTCAAAACCTACGAAGCAGTGGGGTTTAAAATAATGAAAACCTTACCTAGATTATCCTTTGCACGCTCTTTCAATATTCGTAATTCACATATTGCATGCGACCTGTCAGATAAAATTGATAGATAGCGAATCAAAATAAGCATGCACCATTTAGCTAGTCCTTACTAGCCTCGGTATGCATCCGAGGATAACGGGAGTTAATAGAGCAAAGAAAGATTCGATTCAATGTCAATTTAAAGTTGAAAAGTTGGAAACATTTTGGATGCAGCAAATGTAAAAATGTCTAAAAATAGAGCAGATAGAGCAGAACAGAACATCTCCCCGACACTCACTTGTAGAAATCTCTTTATTCGGTGCATTAGCATTCTTTCAAGTCCGTTATAGCAATTTTACGAATATTTAATAATTCATTTATTGCTAATTCTCATTTTACTAATGAGTCAAACACACAAACAGAAGAAAGACTTTTTTGTTGGAAAGTTTCAAGTTTCTTTATTTGGTAAAAGTTCAAGGTATTCCTTTGCAACAACACGGCAGCAAACAGCTTTACCAAGACTCACCTTAACTGATCACCTTAAAATCTTATTAGCTAAAAGCCGACCAGTCTTCTTACCTGCTTGAAGCACGGTTCATTTGTGTCTCTGCAAAAACCAATCGCCGCCTACCGACTTTAAGAAGATTCAACACTTCTTTTGGAGAGTGGACAACGTATTCTGTCAAATTTTCAACGTATACACCTGGATATAACAAAAATCTAATTTTAGAATTTTTGAATTTTTTCCCATTACCTGAAAGAGCATCTTGAAATACCTCTAAATCTGGAAAATCAGTTAAAGGTATTACGAATTGGCTGATTTTGCATATATGGGTTAGTTTTATGATGTTCTTTCATGTTATGTGGTCAAAATTCTAAAATTCTAAAAATAGTTTTCTTGTGATCCTCTATAAATGCTTGCATCTGCATAGTTGGAAGAAAACATCAATACAATGTTTGAATTAGATCTAACTGTGGTTTTAAAAACAAAACAACCTTTCAAAAACATTTTAATTAATTAAAAGAACTAGCTAAAGTGGTTCTAAAAGAAACTGCTGACCTTAGCTTTCCATAAGCTGTTGTTTTTTGACTAGTCTCAACGGAATTACATGGAAATGACAAATTTTTCAAGAGGGATAAGGGTACATGAGAGCAGCGGAGGTACATTAGGATAGAGACAATATTGGGGATTTAGCTTTATGCAAGAGAAGTAGAATTAGACATATGTATTGTTTTCCTATGAGCGATTAGAAAAGCAACGGATTCACACAAATGCATGTAACAATAGTTTCTACTAAAAGGGATGCTCTCTATTAAAGTACGATTGCAGACTTACCCCTTTTAGGATGCTCTCGTAAAGACAGATCAACAGTTCTTGTCGCGTTTAACAGGTCGTAAATTTTGTCTTGGTAAATTTGTAAATAAGAGCACGTAACCTATGAAGATAATGCAAACAACGTTTTAAAGCCAAACAGCACAATAACATGGGCTAGTAGATTTGATTAGTAGGCAAAAATCCTATTCTGAATACTATTCAAACAACTTCTTAGTGGTACAAAATTAAAAAAAAGGCTATTAAGATATACAAAAGTTTTCATCTGGCACTCTTCAGAGCATAAAGCATCAGAACGATGATCAAAAATCTTAGTCTATGAAATATATGTATAGATGTAGTTTTGAATCGCAACAGGCCAATCTGAAAAGTTGGTTCGCGTTCTCCTGTTTCGAATATTTTTAGACCATGAACAAATGTGAGGTCCTATATATTGAACAATTTGTCTTAAAATCCGTAAACCCTTTTTATAATATGATTCCAGATCTAACTCCCTTGTTTTCCTGTGTCTAAGTACCTTTTGCATGTTTGCCTTAGAATTTCACTATTTTTCCTCCAACCAGCTATTTTCATATTATCATTTGAGAACTCCTGTCACAATTATCTTAGAACAAAGATTCATTAAAAATACAGCTTGTAAAAGGTGCGAGAAAAATTTAGAGCCACAAGACTTGTAATGTTAAACATCCTGCCTCATTCTTTTAAGCAGCCAATGCGTAAAAAGAAGAGATTTGTGCTTTTTAACTAAATATATAAGCAATGTATAATACAACTGTCAAATTTTCTACAGTGCTTCTCCATTTTGCCAAACGACATCATGTCTGGCTGAAACAATCACAGAATCTGTGACAGAAACTGCCAAATTATAACGTTTACTTTCAACATTCTGTCTCACATTAACGGAAACAGCTGACCCTGAATTTTCTTCATAAGAAAATTTCAAGATGTATCCGAAATCTTTAATCGAAGAGATCAACATGTTGATGACATTCAGTATAATTCAACAAAAAAATTATTTTTCAACTTACAGTGTATTTGTGCTTTTTATCTTTGTTTATGACTCTAAAACATTTACATATCACCCTCACTGTCATTCCATCGTTTGACATCAAAGTGTAGGTTTTGCCTGCAAAATGTCTCTGTGTTATGGTTTTGCCTGAATGCAGAAAACTAAATTACGAAACATTAAATGTGATATTTTCATAAAACAGGTCTTTCAGTGAATGTTACTCCCACCCACATTATTTCAATTAAAAATTCATTATCAATTCACTACGAAAGTCTAATATCACATAGATATGTGTTACCAGCCCTTTGTTTCTCGTGGAACTCTCTAACGATAAATTTGATCATCAGCACCGCCAAGAATGAGCCGTGAAGAAATTTTGTATATTCAGTCTTACTTATTTATATACTGTTTTCGAGGAACAGAGAAAAAAATTTGCAACGTAGATTAGAAATCTCATGAAATGCTGACTACGCTATTTCTTTGTACAATAAAGGAAATCATTATCTCCAATTTTCACTCGAGTCGTATTTTACCTGTTCCTGTTTGTCCATAGCACATCAGAATACCATTGAATCCACTCAAAGCCGACCTCAAGAGTGGCTGGGCGACTTCTTTAAAAACCTGCGAATGGGAAACAACATAGTCTGATTAAAGTAGTAAAGGATAACAACTTGAAAGGCGAGCTTTGACAATCTCAGGTAAAAAAATTCGGAGGCGGCGCACTTTAACTTCATTTGTCTCAAATGCGGCGCTTATTCGGGGGCGGCGTTCATACGCGGGTGGCGCTCACTCGAGAAAATACGGTATCTAAATAAACGTTTCCAGGTGCGAATACTGGCTCCTCTGTCCCTAAATGGCAAATAAAGGCAGGTGGCATAAAGGCAACGGGCATAAACGAAGCGGGAAAGCAGTATTGTTCCATACCCCACTTGCTACATCAAACCCTTGCAAAGAGGTGCTATCTTTATCTTTGATAATTCAAAGATCTACGGCATAAACATTCTCTTGAAAATATAAACTCCATGGCTCCTATCAAGTGTTGGTTAAGAAAATAGGCATGTAGGTGATCTAGGGTGAAAAGGGGAAAATTACCTCTCTGTTTGTAGCAACTTCCGGGAGTACGCCATCGAACTGGTAAAATCTCTCATTCTTCCCGTCGAGAACTTTCAACTAGAAATGCAAACAAATTTTACACAAATTAAAAAATTCATTTCACATTTATACAGAGATAAGATTCAATTTTGAAATTTAATTGCAGATTACAATTTAAATAAACTACATACAAAATAAAATTTCCAAATAATTTTGCTTCTTTATATTCTTTATTGTTGCAAATACAAGTAATGTGCCATCAGAAGAACTTTCTCAATTCTGCCAATCAACAGTATTACCGCAATAAAGCTACAGAAAATAGAAATTTTTTCATTAATGGTCTACCTGTGTCATCTGTTGATCTTCGATTGAGACACCCATTGGGTCCCCTCTTGCTTCCTCGTCATCATTTCGAGGTCGTATACGGACGAATACTTGAACGCGACCAGGGTCTAGGTAGAAAGGATATCGAATTCTCAGTGATGGATTAAGGCTCAATACTATGGTCAACTTAATTAAATTAAATTGATGTTCACTGGCTCTGTGAGATTCAGGTCCTAAGCCGCGAAGCTAAGAAGGGCAGGCACTCCCGTGTAAATGGCTACACAAAGGCTCTATAGTCTAACCACTTTACCAGAATTTTTCCTAGACTAATATCCGGCAAGGAACATGATACAATGGTAAAAGAAAAATAAATAATAGAAACATAGGAGTTAATAGCAAAAAAGGGTGGTTCATGTTTGGGAGTATATAAAATAACAGTCAATTGGTGTGAATGCCAAACACGCTGACATACGTCATATGTATGATAAAAACACAGCAGCATTTATGCATAGTTGTCTACACACAGGGCAGATTTATTCTAACTAGCAACGCTAGTTGGCATTGGAAAAAATCACAAGGATTGTCGCGTTTCAGATGGATTGCAACGCGTTGTGAAATAGTCTGAGAATGCTAAAGAAACCCTGCGAACGCAGTGAACAAATCTGAGTGAAAAATTTTGCCGAAATCTGACGACATTCCTAAAAAATCCTTCCATGCAAGCAAACAGCAAACATCACCTGTGCGTACTCGCTTTATCCTGAGAAAATGTTTATTTGTAACTTGATAAAGGTTTTTTGAGCATGCTACATATATATATTGAGTAACTGAAACCAATCGTTGGAAAAAAGACTGTAAAAAATTTCAAATAGAGGTTCTTTTTTGATCAAAATTAGAACTGCATACTGTAAATACTAATCGGGAACTCAGAAAGAAGACGGATAAAGATATTGAGTCGGCAAATATGATGGTATTACATGCAAATAATCGAAGAAGAGAGAGATTAAGAAAGCCATTCCAACTTGCTAACTCTACGCAAAGAACGATTTCCGGATAATTCATACGAGAAGATATTATTGTCTCGCAAATACAGCTTTTGAAGATATATAGATGATCCAATAACATGATTAATCCCACTGGAGATCCACGAAGATTATATGACAGTGGTCACCCGTGCCTTTTGGACTATAATTAAAACAGAGAGCATTAGGACTAATTGCTATCAAAAAGTCTGCTACATCCCCGCTTCTGGTTGAAAATAGAAACACTTTTCCTGGTTACTGGGTGGCGATTGATCAGAGATATTGTTTGGGCTGAGGAGTCATCTGAATGTTCGGGTTTAAGACACTGGCGGTGGCTATCTACAATAAATATACCCTTCAAAATAAAGTCGCGAGACTGACATGATGATCGCGCAATTTTCTGATTTTTATCATTTCTCCAACTATATACCTTCCAATCATGTTGCAAAAAGGCTTCAAAACGATCGTTACTATCGGTGCTGTAGTTGTTACTTTTTCCATTGCTAACGTTATTTGTCATATGTTCTTCTGTTGCTCCAGTTGTTCCTGATTCTGATTTCGTTGTCATTGTTGTCTCTACTGATCTTATAGTTGAAACTCCTCGTCCTCATACACTTCAACAGCATCCAACCCTTTTAACCTAACGGCTTTTAACCGTCTTCCTAGTTGTAAAAAAGTTTCCTATTTCCGAGTTACACCCACTTGAACGTTAGGCAGTGATTGGCTCTCTAATACTGACTAGGCCTATGGCATAATTGAGTAATTCAGGTGGGGTTGAATTGGATGTGGGTCAAGTTTGTCTCATGAACCAGTAGCTTGCTGGAACCAACTCGAAAACCTAGCGGATGCCTTCATGGGTATATATAACCGGAATACAGAAATAAAGAAATGTAAATGAATTTTTTTTCGAAATGTTAAGCTTTAGAAAATTTGCACGTAGCATGTATGTTACAAGTTATTAGAAATCATGGGTTGTCATCATGAATTTTTAGCTGAAAATATAATCACTGTGAAATTAATTTTCAGTTTGTTTGGAGATTTCCAGGTAGGAAGTTGGAAAGACCTGTGACATTGAAGAACAGAGTTGAATTGAATAAAGCAGGGCTTTGACCTATGAAGCTTACAGAAACAGAATTAATATCACCTGCGGATTGCAATCAATATTCAAGTAAAATTGCGCAATAATAAGTTAAAAATCCAGGGTCAAGGGATAATAGATCCAAACAGAAAGATTCTTTGCACAGAACAATCTGAGCTGGATAACACAGAATATTTTTTCATAGGATCTACTGGTCAATAGATCCTTTTCAAAGCATTGTTAAAACAAATAGTAATATCGCTGCCAAAGTGAGTGGTTGGTTAAAATGATGACGTCAGAGTAATGATGATCAGAAACATGTTTGTGCAATGCTAATATAGCTTTAGTTGATGAAATTCAAAGTTGCAGTAGAAGATAGCGTTGCAGCGCTGTTGTTATCTTGAAATGGCATAGGACAGAATCAATATCCAGATATTTCTTCATTCCCCTACAACTGAGGCTAGCAATAGATGAATGCCAAGCTTTTAGCTTTAAGTATGAAAAGGTCATTAGCATCACGATACTTTGGAATTCGGAGTGTAAAATCAATTTTCTCTTTTGATAATTGCTAGATTTGAAATATTTAGTGATATTTGAGTTGATTTGTCACTAGCAGAAAGCCATTATCATCTTATCAACCAACTGAATCGAACGAAAAACAGCTGATAAAAAATCAATCCACCGGATTGCGGTTCGAAATAAAGAGCAGTAATATCTTACATAAAACACCCCTTCGTTTAGTGATGTTATTAGAAATTCCATAAATGCCTAAGAATGCACCAAAACGGCTCCGGCTTGACATTTCAAGGATGTTGATCGAGTGGAACCCACTTACCTGAAGCCTCTTTGGGATTATCCCTCCTGTTTGGACAAACAGAACATTCATCGCACAATTGCGAATCGCATTTACAACTTTCGCTGAATTTTTCTTTCATTTCAATTGAGCCCAAAATAACCTCTTACGGTCACAACCAGTGCTCAGTAGCTGGTAACCAACTTCTGCTACCTTTCCCTGCCCAAACTGAAGCGAAATCGCCAATCAAAAACACAAAAGCAGAGTCCAATTTTAGCGCCTACTGAAGCACGGTAATTGCTTTCTCAAACCAGCAACCTTTCAACGTCGATCTGCCTGCTTAAGAGTCAGCTAAGTCGAGCTTTGCCAATCCCAAAAGCCAAAATCCATCGATAAATTGGGATAGGCTTCCAACCGAACTGAAACATATGGTCTTATCATGCACATGATTGGGCCACAGAGATGATCGCTTTGCTTGTCACCTTGGATTCAATCCGACAATCCAGCGACAGAGATCAGGTCCTTCAGGAGCATATAGCTGAAGATTTCTAGAAAATGATGTTTTGTCACAGCTCGATAGCAAACAATCTAGGCAAGACGTAGTCTCTTCGCTTCGACTTCGTACAGCTAGCAAGTATGAAAGTGTCGCTAGGATGAACAAATCTGCACTCGAACGATCAAGCGGCTTATCTTTGCTTCTCTTGCTATTAATTATTAAAAGACGGTTGATCAACAAAGCCTCTTGGTAAGGTGACGACTTCTTCGATTCATTTATTTGCGCACAAATTTCTCGCCATGAAAATTAATTAAGTATTTCAAGTAAAAGTTCCACTGAATTGTTATTTCAGTTACAGTTTCATATCAAGAAACTTCTCATACGACTGCAATCGTGTTAATAAATTATGAACCAAGCTTCTTTCAATGCCAGCTTCAATGAGAATCTTGCCACACGCCGCAATGTTACTTCTCGTTGAAGTAACCTTGGCTAAATTATAACTGACGATGAATTCTGCAGATTTTTGTGGATGGAATCACGAGGAAGAGAAAACCCATTCCTATGCTCCACTAATACAAATATCAATTTGATAAATAACCTTTTACGTCACGAACAAAATTACCCGGACAGTTAACTACCAGTTGTCAATGATCAAGAAAGGATAAAATGCTGTTTAGAAAAAGACTTGAGAGCCCGATGCACTTTAAAAATAGTTTTAAGCTCGTTGTCAATTTCCACCGCAAAAATATATAGAATTATTTTCAGGCAATGGTGGGAAAACCGCAAATTGAGAATAAATAACAAACGAGATTGCCTGCCTCGTATTCAGACTGCCACTATCAAAATCAGCTGCGTGTGACGATACTGGTTTTTCATCATGTTGAAACAAAGCGGTTGAAACCTAGTGCTTTAATCTTCCATATGCATTGAAAGCTGGCTGAAATGGCAGAAAATTAATCAACAAAGCCTAAGAAGGATGAATTGGGATTTATTAATTATTAAGCGACCAGGCTATATTTCATATCTAGTGCTCCTTCGTTACACTTAAACTATCTACGCCTCTTTGAAGTCGCATTCAAAACATTTTCATTTCTGATTCTCTCGCATTGAACAATCCGTTCAGCATTGACCGTATAGCTTTAAACCTAGTAGTGGTTGCGATAAAAACGAAATACACTAGATTCCGGCCTCTATCACAAAGCAACTCAACAAAACCAGAAATTTATCGATTCTGCCCATCTTCAACACCTTTTTGCACATTTCAATATCATCTTTCACAGTTCGAAAACTGATATATTTAGTATTTTTACAGACAGACAAGCGAATTTGGACACTCAACTCAACTGTCACTTAGTTATGGGCAAAATACACCAGATTGGTCACAGATGTACGACTTTAGTTGTAGCACCATGGCTTGCTTGTCATTATTTGACTGCCAAAAGCATGCATGACCTTTACCAGGCCCTTCGACATATACTTTAAACAAGACTAAGGAAATCGACGTGAAGATAGTCGGTGCAACAATACGAGAAACGCCTACGGTGGCAGACGAAATTAACCAAGGGCGAACAAGGAAATCCATAACAGGAAACATTTATAGCAAATAGTTTGCAACTTGCAGTGCAACCAGGCTAAAATCAAGGGAATGATGTAGAAAACGCCCTGTGCTTAAAACGTCAATCATAACAATCAATTGTACTCGGTCACAGGGTAGAGCAAACAGAGTTTTTGTCTACAGAAAAGAAGTCTTTCAATTATTCGACAAAATTCAGTATTGCATGTGAAACATCTGCCTGCAGAAATAACCAAGCACAGAGAAGAAATTTTACAGCAGGTTGCCGTTCCATGAGTTTTGCATCAATGAACATATGTTGGCGTATCCACCACCACAGCTTACATAGAACATCCAATTCACCTAACCAAGTAGTATTTTAACGCCACAAAAAGACACTGCGAAAATATCTTAATCACTATGAGCACATTGTTCTCTCGCCATAAGACGCAACGTGACAAAAAGACGGCACATCACAATACGATGTCTTAGTAAGCCGAGCTTCTTCTTGCACTAGCAGTCAAATATCTAGGTCAAGTCTTTTTTTAGAACTCTTAAAACGCGCACAATATACAACCATATTTCTAGGGTTTAGCTCCAAAAACATTGGCGATCGAAATTCCACAACCCGTCTTATCTTCAATATTAAACAAACAAAAGGGCGCAATGAGATGAAGGCACTAAGCTCAAAACAGGATTGAAAATGAATTTTGCATGCATGACTGGTAAAGTCGTTCGTCAGAATGTTGTTGCCTGTTTAGAAATCTAACTACAGTTTGGTTTATAGTGAATGCTCGCCATTAAACTGAGAAATTGAAATATTGGCCTAATTCACTACCTTTGGAAGTGACTGGGGGTGAGGGGCTGGTTCATAAGACTTTAGCTGAAGACCTTCTAAAACACAGTTTGATTCTAATGCGTTTTCTGCTACAGGTTTTCACATCTTTCTACAGATACTTCAGAATTAAAAACATATATTTAGCTAGACAAGGGCCAAACGCTATAAAACCAAATCGAAATTTCTAATATCAGCTGTTTTATGGATCCGTTACTGCAAGTGTGGCAACAAAACTAAAAAAAAAATCGCCATCTTTTTCTGAGCCCCAAAAGCCTTACACATACGGACGAGGCTTTACATCTCGTTTTAACCCTGCCGACAGAAAGTATGAGCCTGAGAAAACTGAAAGAGGAACAGCCGTTTGATCAATTATGACCGCCTGTAACAAAGGTTCTGAAAGCTACCAATTTGAAAGCTGGATTTGCCCTACCCCCTTCCCCGCAAAACAGGTGACCAGTTAATGATATAGGAAAATAAGCAAGAGACCTACCTGATACTGGGGCAGTCCTGATTTGCGGGTTGAAGCTGATAACGCCTTCCTTTTTAGCTGCATCCTGGTCGATAGCTAACGAAGATCCCCGCCTTGAACTGCTTCGGCTTGAGTCAAGCAACCCGCCAAAGCCAGATGCATGCAGCGAAGAAAACAGAGATGCACCATTACCACTATCTGACAGACTAGGCCGCCTGCTTGAAGATCTGGAAACACCTCTATCTCCCCTCTCGCTTCCTCGGTCGCTTACACTAAATGCAGGGATACTGCTGCGCCTCGACTCAGCATACAGGTCGTTGGCAGAAAGACGCTTTTTCGAGAGTCGGCTAGTAAAGAAAAAATTTTCACATCGTTAAATCGCCATTTTCGGCTTATTTTGTAACCTTTAAGAGGCAAGATAACAAAAACGCTATAATTATCATTACTTAAATGAGAAATCTACTATCAAGCCTCTTACTGACAACTCAAGATTAAGGAAAAGTCTACATTAATTTGCTATCCCTGAAACATGTCTTGGTATGCTACGCAAAACTTAAGCACAACTTCAAAAACACTACACTCTCTCCCACCGAACAATACTGAGCTTATTCCACCGGAATCTTTTAGTTTGATCCAATCGATTCCTTTAAGAAAGGTATGTTATTCGACTCTACAACGTTAAATGATATTCAAAGGTCTTTGCTACCGAAAACTGCTAATTTTTTCTCAAAACAACACTCAAGCAACAAGGCGTCAAAAGACTGAGATTGTAGATTTTACTTCGCTAAATCTTGTTAACTCACCAACTGAGGGAATCGAAAAGCCTTTCATTTGTTATATTCATCATATGTTAAGTTTACTCAAACGTCATACTTCACGTTAATACTTTCTTTCTAAAATAATCATGTTTGGCTGACACTTCTCAATATTAATCTCATACAAGCTCTTACTTTGAAACAGAAGGCCATCAAAGTATTAGAGAATAAAAGAGCTTGCCCAGCCGTGACTTTCTTGGTTCACCAAAAAACAAAGACGCGTCAAGATGCTAGTGAAACCATGCCCAGTTGGAGCTACATAACAAACTCTGTGCTTAATTTGGATCAGTGATTCTCCATACAAAAACCCAGTGATACCACATTGTAATCTTGTAATCATTATTACTCAAAAATGGGGAAAACATTTCTGCGAACCAATGTGCTTCTGACCAAATAACGATTTTTCTTAATCACCGTATTTGAAACATTTTTGAATGGAAACAACTTCAATTTATCATTTAAGAGGTTTATTGTAATTTTTCATTAGTTTTAGAGGGTTGACAGAAAGTTCTTATATCTGATAATGATGTATAGCATTCACAAGAGTGTAAATAAATAAAGTGATCATGAATCCCAACGAAATTTGACCTAAAGTGGCAATGTTTGCTTTGGAGTAAAGGCAGCTGTTTCTTAAGTTCTCTGGCTTTCTTCACCAAAGGCACAGCAAAATATTTATAAAGGTATTATCAAAATTTATACAAGGAATTTATGCAAGAAAATCATACATAAGAAAAAAGCTTCTTGCTTAAGCATTAGGTATCAAAGGATTAAAAACGAGACTAAGAAGACAGCAGGAGTAGGTTCTTTGGTCCTTATTGCTTTTAATTGCACAAAAAGCTGCCAAAATATGTAATGTAGCAGGATCTGAGCACATTTATAATATACCTCTTCTTTTAAAATGAAATAAGCTTGGTAAAACTCTTATACAAGGTTGGATATAAAGAGGAATAACTTTTTTTAAATGTCAATATATTAGATTACAAACAAAATTTCAAGTACTTGTATCTTTCATGATTTTTTATTTTATTTCTTAGTGTCACTAGGCATAAATTCGGAAACTGACCATTTCATATTACAATATTTTTTGTAGCCAAAGAATATAAATTCAAAAATATGTTTTTGTAAAACTCTAGTATTTTCTTTACACATCATCAAAAAGTTACTTTCTCCTTTTTATCAAACAGAAATCTATTTACTGTTTCAGTTCACTAATACATTCAGCCAAAAACATTATAAGTCTATATTGCCAATCCACGAAGGCTAACATGTGCAGATTTTGGTTCGTATCATAACAGAAAAGCACGGTTTCTAAATTTTGCTTATCTTCACTAGCATTTGCAACTTTTCCATATTGTTTCTCCCTCTCACCAGATGTAAAGTTTTGATCAAATCTGATAAAAAACATAAAATATGATAGAGTGGTCAATGAAAAAGTCCAACACATACCCATTGTTGGGGCTGATTCTGTCTGGACCAGGTGACTGGACAATCCCTGCAGATGAGTTTAAACTGGCCTGGCTGTTGGCCCTGCCTGGGGACTCTTGTTCTAGCCCAGGAGTTGAAGAAAGTCGCCTATTGAAACGTGGAATTCGTGACAGTTGTGGAGATGGTGGTGACTCTTTTGGAGTGCTAGGCAAGGATGCTTTTGCACCTGCAAATGAAATATAAAATATCATCAAAATCAATTTCTTTAATGTACAACATAAAATATTTTCTTTAAAGCATTGAATACCATGGATATTTCTTTCAATGGAATTTGTTTTCTGACTATTTACACAGATCAATATACCTACAACATTAGAGAACAACCAACTTGCAATTATAGCAATTTTCCTTGTTTCCTATGATCATTTGCCAAAAACAAGAATGCAGAGAAATTAATTATCTGTTTCAACTAATATAAAGTTATATATATATAACATATAAATTAATATATAGATCTTTGGAAGGATTTATTACTGTTCATGATAGCTAAATAGCTTTATGATATAGCCTAGCATATCATCAAAAGCTAATAACTTGAAAAATAAGGGAAAGACTACAGTCAAACAGAAAAAAAATTGCAAGATATTAAGAGTGAATTAAGAATATCAGTCAAGACTTGGTTTAACATAACTTGCACAGCCGTTGCCAGATTTGTTGGAAAACAAATTGGACAGTAAGTCAAACAAGATTAGAAGAAAATGAGGACCTATATTCTCCTTTAATTTTAATACTTGTTCAACACAGCTCTTAAGTGAACACATATGACATGACAAGTTCTGGTAGTTGCTGTGGACCTGTGCCTTGTGTCCCAAGATTTATTATCTTTAACAGATAACTTTAACATAATTGATGGACATAGATAGTTTCATTTTTTCATTTATTGATAAAGTTCTACTGCTTGAATGAAAGATTAATTGCAGATTGATCTTCATAAAACTTCCATTACTAAGAGAAAAAAAAACTTTTGCACGGAGAAACGTTTGTGTTTGTTATACTTTTTGCCTAAAATAACACAAGCTTGATCCATGAAACTGCCTGAAATTAAAATTCTCATAAACAATCCAGGGAATTTTCCTACTGACCCTTCTTGGAAATTTTTATGATGAATCATTGTTTCTAACAAATCTTAAAATTGTTTTCCCTTTTTTCTTGGCATTAAGTGAATTGAAAATAGAAAGAAACCTCAGTTGAATAGAAAGATTTTTCATGTGAATTTCATGATTTTTACCAAAACACAAAAGTATATTTTTATGAAAGATCCTATTTCACTCCTCTTGCAAAGAGAATTCTAAAAGTTTCTTGCTATTCACATTTAAAAAACTTTTTTCCCACAAAACTTTCTACCACTGAGTTCTTCATTCCACTCTCTTATACCAAAAAAGACTAAGCTGGCAATACTTGTATCAGTTGGGCAAAAGTTAGTATTGCCCTTTTACAAAGAATTGCCCTAAATATTTTAAGTGATAGGTAAGACAGAACAACTCTTCAGTTACAACTGCAACTTTCCAGAATTAGGGATATGTATTACTGCATCTTGAAGAGGTGCAAAGATAAAGTAAAGCAAAAAATCATCCTAAGATTTGAGTTTGTTTGATTAGATGACAAGGACAGGAACTGGCTGTGGTTCAACACAAACTTTGCATGATTGTCAATGCATGCTGAGACCACGCAAAATACTCGGGTCATATCCGGAAAAATTTATTTTTAAGCAGTGGTTCTTATCAGAATACCTCAATAAAAAGTTTGAATATGTTCATGTTTTGTCAAATGAATACACAGAAATCGATAAAGTTCTATAGTGCCAAACGAAAAACTAGAACTTTGCTCCACATAAATTTGCTTAACCACTTTGTTTGTTTTTCCTTTTTCAAGACTACCCATTCGGGACCCTAAAAAATTTCCGTTCAATCGATTCTTTGTTCACAATGTTCCACCAAACTCTTAATTTATGAATGGGCAAAGCATAATTCAACAGAAACAACCTGCATGGTCAAAAGCCGGCTAAATTATAATCCACAAAAACAGCTGTCGCCAATCACTCTTAGTTTACGTGTGTAACTTCATCTACGACAAGTTTTCCGGACACAAAACAGGTCCTTCTATGTTTACCTGTAAGTTTTATTCCCCTGACTTTGTTCAAAGTTGCACAGAAGTTGAAATTGTAGAATGACTTTTGTTTCGTATTGCCCGACATCTTTTAAAGAAGAAGCAATAGGGTGCCAACACAAAATTATCCTTCGATGTTGCTCTGTTTAGGCCACAATAAGCGTTTCCACAACACTGGTCTTCACACTTTGTTTATCTTTATATCGAAATGATGCTGTTTCATAGTGCTGTCAGGAGCATCCTTCATAATCTCACACAGATTCACTTATTGCTATGTTTCCATAAACGACTCTTCACTACTCTGTTTTCTCTGGCTTCATAGCAGCCCTTCAGTACCCCCCGTAAATTAGTGAGATTTTTGCCATTATGCCCGCGGGATTACCTCGAAAGATTTCGAGAAACAAGTATCTGCAGCAACACGCAAAAGAGTCGCGATTACGAATTGGAAAGAAGTCGTGCAAATACCACTAGAGACAGGAACATTAAAATCAAATTTTCCTCTGTGCTCCTTTCTTCACTACTAAAAGTATGTAGAAAACAACTGATATAAATGACAGGGCCTGCTCTACCGATTCCCAATTGGAGGGGGGAGAGGGCAGCAAAGTAAACAAAATATCCTTTTACCCCTTCAATTTCTAAATTTCATGGCCCCTTTGAAAAACCATTTGTGTATTCTAATAAATCTACAGGTGTTCATACATATTAATGTTTAGGCCCATTTAAATCATTTATCTAGGAAAATAATTGGGGCATGGCCTCTCGGACTACAGACTATGGAATCGGACTACGAAAATATTCATGGGGTGCCAGATTTGCTTTCAAGGATGCAGTTAATGTGTTCTAAATTTTTGTAACGACAGATCGATGATATGTTTTACTCTTGCTTTCGTCCAATATTTTTGGTCCTATACTCAAAGTATTTCGTCCAGTATTTTGCCCAAGTATGATATAAAAGTTACGGCATCAAATATAATGTTGAAAAGCTGCGATAAAAAGTAAAAAACTTGACAAGAGCGATCCCCCTCCCATCCCCTAAGATCAATATTTGCTACAGTCCTGTCTAGACCTAATGAAAACGAGATAATAGTCCAAAAGTTCACGTTATTGCGGCTATAACCAGGCCCTCAAACCACTTGCCCATATACAGTGGCGGACTGGCCCACAGGCCCATCGGCCCGTGGCCGGTGGGCCCCCTCTAAAATTTAGCAAGAAGGGCCCCATCTTGGCAGAAAAGGGCCCCATTTTAGGAATGTGAGGATTTACGATATCCCATTACAAATGATAAACGTCGTGGATTACAAAACTAAGTTTGAATATAGCGTCATTGCATGTGGTTGTAAATAGGATTGGGTCAAAATTAAAAAAAGTATGATTTGTGTAAGTTATGGGAGGTAAATAGGGAACTTTTAATATGATGGAAATTTCTGGAATTTTGAATTTTCATGGACCCAGGTTCAGTTTATATGCACAACATTAGTTGTAGAGTTCACCTTAATTTTTGCCAGTGACGAAGGTCGAAGCTAGCAACAAAGAAAACAGTTGTGATTCAGTAGTTAACTTTAAAAAAAACTCAGCGTTAATTATTTATTTTCTCAAGCCATGCCATTAAGATATTGCAATGCGAATGATACTTCAACGGGGACTGCTGCATCTTCTTAAAGATTCCTCTACCGAATAATCTAGTTTTTGCTTGCGCTTGACTGTTTGGTGTTAAACATTAACGGGTAAAGGTATTGCCTCATGGACTTGAAAATTGACATAAAAAAGATGTCAAGAGAATGACAAGAACTTGCCAAATTGCACATAATGGACGAATAAACTTTGAGTCGAAAGTGGTTCTCAGAAAAGAAGTCAATGTTGTTGCAAAAAGGGACAGGACTGATCAATGGTTTTTTGGAATGCAAAGGAAAGAAATGCAACTTCTGATAGCATTTGATTGAAAAATTTGGTTTCAGAAATATTTGTAGTGTTTTGTTGTTTCTTTTGAGAACTTTGGCTTCATTTGTCGCTAAACAAGTCTTTTCCACTTTTTGGTATTTGATAGAAAGTTGGACAATCCAAAAGGCGTTCAATGTATTCCTCATGGGAGCCACACTCTCTGCAAAGCGAATCAGTGTACTTTCCTTTGTAGTTTGCTATTAGGTCTGACATCTTTAGTTTAAGCTTCAGTAGGGACGAGGCTTCCTCACACCTCAAATTTTCTTTCATTTTAAACTAACTATCCTTTGAGGTTAGTTGTCTTATTATTTTTAACTTTGTTTTCTACGAGAAGGTATCTTGCGCAAGAATTACTGAAATCCAAATCAGACCGAATTTTCATTATTTAATGTTAAATTTCAATTAGATTACTCTGCACCCATTTGTCATCAACAGCTCAACTTTGCTATTAGTGCTACATATGTTATGTTGCATAGAAATTGAATGATTTTGATAAAGTGTTCACTTGACCACGCCCCAATTTTCAGACCACACCCACCTGTGCCCCCCTCAGTGTTTCATGGCCGATTAAAAATTTTGAGCCAGTCAGCCACTGCCCATATATAGCCATGTTTAAATGCTTCTCAATGAAATGCGTGAATGTCCGAAACAGACGACGATGTCATAAAAAAAGAATGTACGTGTTTGTAGTTTAATACAAAAAACTATTCTTCTTCAAAAGCAGCTGTTTTTTACTAAAGAATCGATCATGGAGTTTGGCTTAAATAATACATGTGGAGCACTCTCATTACAAATAGATTTTTCAGATAACCAAACGACCTGTTGTGCAATTCATGCGACGATTGTCGAGATAATGAGTAAGACGATGCTCACCTGCGCAATCAAATACGCTAATGCATTGTCGTTTAAAGCTTTGGGTTTAGAGAGTTACTTTTTCAAAGTTTGGTGGTTTACTTCTTTCTTGCAAAGAACCTCTCCGAAGAAAAGTGCAATTTAATTCATCTGTGTATTCTCGATTTGATTGAATCTTTGATTTAGAGATACTTTTTTGCAAATTTGTTCACTTCCCTAAGGTCCCAACATTCCAATTCTAAATAAAATCAATTAACTAGTGCAAGAGTTAGATTAAGCGACAGCTGACTTTAGGGGTAATTAACTGCGTTAAGAAAAGTGGATTGTACCTAAACCATAGTCAATAGAAGAAAGAGCCTCTGGAATATTTGACCGTCGTTGGCTTAGCCATATTGCAAGTGAAACGATGCTTAAAAAATACAATATCCACAAATGATGCTTTAAATCATCGTCATGTTTCTCTACAGGCTATACTTAAACTGTAAGAAAAAAGAATAATGGCGGGTTTTCAATTTATTAATTCTTTACGTTTTTAGCAAACGTGGGGACTATAACCCACTCCCCCAGCCCGCCTGCTCTGCAGTGCCTTTATGTATTCATGTTTGGTGTATTTATTTAGATTATAGCTTACAAAGTTTGTTGCTAAAAACTCGAAACTAAACAAACTTTGAAAATAAACTTACTTGTTGTGATGCCTCTTAAACAAAAATGGCCTAATTCTACAACTTTGGCCTATTTTTCCCATCAGTAAAAGTAAGGGTTAAGGCCTGTTATCTCCTAAATTACCAAATTTTTCAAAATGTTTCAAAACTTTGCTCATATTCCGATTTTGTAAATAGCTTATCTATAAGTTAGCTTTCTTTTTAAAACTGTGTTTTTATTTTCATTGAACAAACTAAAGTAATTTTTACGACCTTTGACGGAAGTTGAAATCTTCCAGCGTTGAAATTGGTTGTTTAAAAGTGGTTCTAAAAGTATCAGAAATAAGAAGATCGGTAACGAGGTGCTTGAAAAATGCAAGATTTTACAGTTTTACAGTCAAAAACAGCAACAATCCCAACTCATAGTAGAAAATTTCCACTAAAATTTATGGCGTTCTTCCTCCTTTATTTCACATTCTAGGATATTTGGTATGGTGCAGTTAGATTGCTAAAACAATGAAAAATCGGCGGCCAACGAAATATTATTACATGACCTTATTAAAAGAGAGTTTATTGGTTTTCCATGAAAGCTATTTACACTAAACGTTAACATTTGAATATCTGCTAATAAGATTGGTTATACACAGCCAAGTTTGTGCATGTAAAAGAACTTAAGAACGATATGATTCACTATTACAGCTTTAAAACGTGTCTAGTTTTCTTAACAAGATTCTATAGTCTTTCTTCTGTCATCAAGCCTAGGTTATGGATCATAATTTCAGTGTAAAACCAGCTATTTAGATCGCATAAAAATAAGTCGAGACTCGTTGGAGACATAGACATCGCAAGCCTGCAAGCCATGCGGCAGAAACGCAACTGTTTTAAATGAGATATATATCACGTTTATGGGAGCTTATGTAAGGTAAAATACGGTAACACATGTTTGGCAAACTATGAAACGATACAGTTTCATCCAATTTCAAGCAACAAACATTAGAAGTAATTTGATATCATTTCATACTATATAAGTAAAGCATTCACAAATACCAAGCGTAGAAGGGAATAACATGCCAAAGTTCGATTAGCCTGCACCTGCGTGATACATTTTTCCATTGCAACTTTATTTATTCAATTTGTTCTGGCGGCTTATAACGCAAAACATGAATTTCAAAGAAATGATTCAAAGCTGTTTAGCACGATAGCGGAAAGTGTAGCTTTTATCTACTGGGTATAAATTAGTGCTAATAAAAAAGAGCAAAATATTCTTTAACTGCATTGGTATATGCAGATATTGACTCTGATATCAATTTTTCTGAGCATAAGTTGAGATTAATATCACAAAAATCTTGATTTACATAGAAAAAAAAAATTCCCTTTTTTCCTTTTGAGCAACGTACTGAATTTAATTTTCAACAAAAACGTGCTTGCATTTTGAATGGAAAGGAAGCAAAAGCTGTCTATTTCATCCTTAGGCCACTCTCAAGAAAATGTTTTCTCTCCCTTTAGACTTCGTATTAAGGACAGGTCGAAAAGCAATTGTAAATATAGTGTATGAGATTTTGAACAACGCAAAAGAATTTCCAAGGATATGCAGACAAAGATTGGATTTTCATCATTAGGTTTTACAAGATTTCCATGAAGTGATTTGCCCTCTAGAAAGGTAACGTTAAATGAATATTGAGATTTGTTACAGTAATTAGAAGTAAAGAAATAAGCTAAAGAATGTAAGAATGGTCTTTAGAGAACGGAATACATCATTCATGGAGTTCCCAATGTCAAATGTGAAAAGTCTCTCAGATACTGTATAGCTAGAATGCCCAAAAATATGCATGATCTTATTTGTCACGAAACATTTCAATGACATTAGATGCTTAATCACCTCATCCTTCTCCTTATTTCGCAAGGCAAGAAGACTTATTGTTCTGTTTAAATAGCTTAATGTTTGATTACAATTTATTAAACACGAAAGTGGATATATCTAATTCAATGAATAAACTGCTGGGATTAAAACAACAAATATCAGATGCTTAGTGCATTTTATTAGTATTATCTGTTATCAATCAGCTTAAGAAGAGTTTATACCTTGAATAATTAGAGAAACTTCAGAATATTTATCTACAACATCCAATTTAGTTATTTGCTAGAAAGCCATCTTAATTCATTTTGAATCGATGCATCTATCTCTCTTAATTTCCGAAGCAGATGCAAAAGCAACTCACCGGAAAGGAAATTCAATCTAAAATGGACCAGATGTTTCTTTGAAACACCAACAGCTAAGACTGCTTTTTTACTCGGCAGGAGGTTCCCAAAAGAGCTTCAAATCTCTTTTTATACATGAGCAAAGCAAAATATGTTTAGGTATACGCAGATTTGACCCTGGTCTCAATTTTACTGAGTATAATTTTTTGATAGATCTTGCTTAGAAAGGGAACATGGAAACATGGAGAATTTTCACGTTTTTCTTTTTGTGATGTTGGTGACGCATGTGTAAAGTGGTGTGTCATTATGTTTGCAAATGATAAGATTCCATACTTGAGTTCTTTTCTGCCTCTTTCACTTATATACTTGATTGTTCAATAACGGAATCTATCTGTCAAACTTTTATTTAAGCTAGTAAATTTACGAAAACAAATGAAACATATCAAAATAAACGAAAACTACTTCAAGGACTCTCTTGCTATTTTTGTCAAAGTTTTCAAATGTCTAAGACATCTCCAGTTAAAGACTACCTAGGACTACAGCAGTTTAACATCCCCTTCCGCCAAAAACATTCGTTAGGAACTTCTTCTGGCTCAAAGGCATCCCTACCTTGCCTCTCAACAGAAAATAAAGGAACGAAGACGATTTCAAGAAGCAAATAACGTATTGGGGGCAAGGGGCCTTGGCCCCCCCCTCTACAACACTTAAGTAGTATAAGCAAAATACTTTTGTTTTGTAAAACATAGCTATTTTTGCACTAATTTATCAGGGCTGGCCCCCAAAAACAAATAGCTGCATCTCGGCTTATGATTGAGGTTCTCAAACAAATCTGTTGGCAAATTTTTTACCAAGCAACCACAAGAAGAGGGGGGTGAATTATTGTAAAATTTGGAGCGACTGTTCGAATAGGTTTTATAGGGTTTATCGAAACTAGGGGTGTATAGGGTTTATCGAAATACATCTTACTCAAAGATTTTTGGCCCTTTCTTAGTATGTCCCCTTACTGCTTCAGAAGCCTTTTCCTGCAATCTTTCAGAGCTCGGAAGACATTACGGCTTCACAGCTGTGAGCCGAAGGAAGGTTATCAACCGATGCAATAGTTTTGAGGAAAGCCAATACATAGCTTGATAGGGCTGAACCCTTCAATATTTGCACAAATGCACGTAACTTATATCAGCCAATGTCAGCCAGCGTCAGCATTTAAGTTATACACATCTACCGATAATCTACTGTGGGCTGGAGAAGACGTTATTTGATTTGGTTTAAAATTCCTACGTGACAAAGCAGAATATGTGTTGGGCAACCATCTGTTTTGTCTGCTGATTATTATTCTAGAGATTACAAAGAAATTGAAGCTAATTTACCATCTGCTTCTCTATTTGCGATATCGGAGACTATGTTGATGAGCTGGATATCTCATTAAGATGATGTCATATTATTGGAAAAGTTGATTTGGAAGTAGCCAGTAACACAAGATAATGTCTGCCTATGGGTGGTGTCTGGATTGGCCAGCACCAGCAGCGGTTTTAAGGACTGCGGGCCCGGTGGCAAAAATATCTGCGGGACTCTTGTTCTTTACAATTTCTAGATTTTTTTGGTGTGGGGCCCCTTCTGGCTACAATAAGCGTGGGACCTAGGGCCATGCTCCCTTCGACCCTTCTTAAAACCGTGACTGGCCAGCACATTAAAATTCAGTGAGGCCTCTAACTGTATGTGCTGGAAAAATAATGCAGCATTGATGGCAGCACCATCTGCAAGAAATGCTGTTTGTAATGACTGTATTGAATTCACAAAGTGATGGCGTGTGAGAATGGTTGTATTGTAATGATTACAGCTTATATGCTGGACGTCTAATCATCAGAAAGGAAGACATGTTAATAATTAACATTGAAATGTAAGGGGGTAACGACCTCAAGGGGAGGGGGTAGAGAAATCTCGAGTACATACCAATGCTTTAATACCTCTCTTCTCATCTCAACATAACTCAAAATGCTTTTTCGAAAATAAGTATATTTAAATCTAAAAACTTGGTCTATTTATTTCAAGTGATGTTTAAAAGGTTGTCTCTACGCTGTCAATAGTACCTCGTATAAAAGGTTGTCATTTGAAAATGTATATATGTTCCAGCTCTTTAATGATTGAGCATGTGAATAAAACATTTTGTAAAACCTGTTGTTTTATGGGTTGCATTTGTTAGTTAATCGCTTGGCCAATCCAGCAGCCACGTAAAAAATCGTAATCGCACAGTCGTTAAGAGATTGCATTAAACGGCTGAAGAATACAATAGAAAAACAAAGCATCAAAGCGAGTAAAACACTTGCTTATCCTCTTCTTCCTCTCGGATAAAAAATCATTTTTAAATTATAAAGCAACAACTGCAAAGGGGAAAAAATTTAGTATCATAAAAGGCCTCGAGAACACAAAATGTTTTAATTATAGTGAAAATGACCAGCTACGGTTGAAAAGCAAGATTCAAACTAGGGATGCTTTCTTTCACCTGTGAAGATGAAGAAAATTCAAATACTTTTCGAAAAGCATGCGCTTCAGAACCAGCGATAAAAACAACATATTTCGCTTAGAAAACAACACCCTACCTCTTGGTGATCGTGTTCCTACAACCGGACTAGCTCTGTACTCCGAAAACGGCCGCCTTCGACGCGGAATCATCTATACCAACTGGTAGGCAGGAAGCTCAACAAACGTTCTTATGCATAAGTGCACTCGAGTCCTTTGCGCCGAAACGTATACACAAGTGATTAAAAATTTGACTGGCAATGCGGCTGTGCGAGGCAACTAATGTAAAGCGCGATCAGAGCGCGGAGAAACCAACAGAACATTCGCACCAGATGGTCAGAGATTTTGGTTTCGAGATGTCATATTTGATTGAGAGTAGAGAACGCAAATTCAATCAACGACAAAGAGAGGCAGGTGAATACCGTCTGTTCACTTTTAAGGACAAAGAATCACACCTACGAGACGATAGCATAGCAACATCAACTGAAATAGCGAATGGGTGGAGTTGTTGTTGTTTCATGACATCACAATGACAAAGACGTGATTTAGAGTCCTGAATGAATGCATGGCCACTGCACAACACAATAGATGCTGAGCCAACAAGCAAAGTATCTTAGCAGGAAAAATCCAATTTGAAATTCAGCTTATCTGAAGAAAATATGAAAACAGGGACACATCTGGTTAAACCTAACAACGCCTTTGGCCTAAAGAGTTTATTGTTATAGATCCTACAGCATCTAACAACATCTAGCAAAAATGAATTCAAGCTAAAGATATTAAAGAAGAGAAAATAAGTATATATTTGTGGCCAAGATTACTGGATTATCATCAAGGATTTTGTACCAAGAGATTTTTGTGAGCATTTCCTGACTAATCAAACAATCGGTATTAATTTAAGCAAGTATAGTTAAGTCGATTAAAATTTGAAGTGTATTTTATATTGGATTTGGTTTATCCCAACGAAAAATTGAACAAACAGTTGCTGACTTTAAATACTTTTTCACATTCATACATATTAAGGTCTTACGATTATCGCCAAGTGTGGGAAATCCTGAGTTACAACATCGATTGTAGCCTCTTCGAAGCTTCATTCTCACAATAATTGTATTATAAAATTCTTATTCATTAAACTTATACCTCGAACTTGTATTGCTTTTAGTACAGATAAGCGACTGGCACGTAACTTGGTCGATGCGAAATTGTCTTACTGTATGAATTCAGAAAACAAATGTCTTGAAAATTGCAATTGCCGGTACTAATCTCCATCCTAACAACATCCCTAATCGTGTTAGTCATTTCGCTTTTTCTGTCTGAAGGAAGATCTCACTTTGGATTATTTTTTTTGCTACAGCTGGTTATCGTGTAGTTGTTTTTACTCCACCTTAATCATACCAATCCCCAATCTCACCAGCAAATTGCAAAGATCGCGGGCGCAGTGAACTAGGAATTCGGTGTCTTAGGAGTTACGGACAAATTATATTAGTAACTAAAGCAATGGATAACAAAGTATTGTATTGGATAACGGTGGGTTACATAAATGTGTGTTTCAACCGGGTTGCGGAGTTAAGAAGTCAAAGCGGAAGATAATAAATCATGAATTTCGATCTGCGATGTAGCTAGCCGGGCTTATAATTTTAATCTGCGTACTTTTTTTGAGGAAGGTCTTGATTAAAATGTCTCTAACAGGTGCTAATGTTTAAGCTGGAGAATGACACCAAACTTCAGGTTGAGCAAAATAAAACCTGTAATACGTAGAGAAAATCTGAGAGGAACTTTTAATTTGAAGTACAGGAAATTCATAATCTTTCTCACCTTCCTCCATAGTTAAAATAGCCTCATGTTTCTGGTCACAAAGTTAATTTTTCAGTGATCACAACTTCGTTGATCGAGACAGGGTTTAAGTTGGCATTAAATCACACATTTTGACAAAAATATATCTACCACGAAGAAAGCTGTTGTCTTAAGAAGAATTCAAAGGCAGAAGTGCATTCTACAACCATTAATAGAATCTTAGATTCCTAAACAGAGATCGAATTTCGATTGAGGCAGTAGACACGTGTATGAATTTGAAAGAATCTTAAAGTTTCTCAATTGATTTTGGATGCTACTTCAAAAGAAATAGACATTTCTTATTTCGGTTACTCGCCATGATAACGATTACTCTAACGAAGCATATAATCTCCTTTTGTTGACAAAATATAGTAGATCTATCCGTGGTAGAAATGCAACATTAATGAAACCAATCTTTAAGATTAATAAAAACTTCACATGCAGAAACCTCGGACTACATAGAGTTTTATTTGATCTGGAAGAATTTGATCAATTTTGAAGGTTAGATAACGTTGAAAAGAAATCATAGCAGACACTTGCAAAGGTTTTAAAAAGAGAAACCGTAAGCGTGCAGGCCCACGTACAAATGGGAAAGTAATCAGAATTGTGATGCTTACAATAACAGATTCCTACTGAACCGTTGTTTGAAGTTTGCATTTACTGTTAGGTGGGCTCTGTATCATAACTCTATTGATATATTGTAAAATTTGGTCGCAGTGTCGTAAACATTGAGCGCATGTGACATCAAAACACACAGCTTAACCATTTCACAACTGGAAAATGTTTATATAAGAAATATCCACTTGCTATTAAAACTGCACCCGTTAAATTCCCTGACAGTAGGCCATTAGGATTCTGTCATTGTTGAGTGTAAATACAGGCGCGTTATGGAGCAGAAGAAGTCATCAACATAGCAATAAAAGATAACGCGTAATAATTCAACATCGATAAGCTAAATCGTGCTCTTTAGCTGAATTTTATTATCTCTTAAGTTTTATTAAAAGATTTAAAGTAAACCGATTGAATCAAGCAACACTTGCAAAATACAAAATCTCTATCTGGCCTTGACTTTTAACCATGACAATGTACTGACTTTTTATGTCACTTTAAATGATAACAAACAAATCTATGGCAATTTAAAAATTCTGAGGCAATCAAAGCTAATCTCTCGAGCTCTTTTATTATATTGGCGTTTATGGCTAACTTTTCCTTGCGTCTTGCGGCAAGACAGCATTGACATAAAAATCAGCTATTCTCCTACCGCAAGATTATGTGTCCTGGACGACCAATCCCTTATTGTTGGAAACTTGTTTGTGGTCAAAGCCACTTCAAGATGGAACCTGCTTGATGCTTTTTTGGCCTTTGAAAGCCAAAATTTTGGTTGCTTGACCCAGGTCGTGATTATTGGCGACGATAGCAGATGCTGGGTATGGTTGGAAAATGGTGTCCAGAATTTGATTGCAAGTAAAACAAGCTGCAACACATGTCTTAGAAACAAGAATACTAGTCAAGAGAAGCTATATCTGTATCAATGTGGCGTTATGAGTGCTGTTAATAGGAAGAAGAACAAGAAAATGCTACTTGGAAATCATTCTCAGGTTATGAAGAAAATCTCAATACGTAAGAAAGGGCTCTTGACACATGGATTGTGTGATATCAGCGCTCAAGCACGAGCCTCGAGCTCAAGAGCGGTTTTTTTCTCATTTCGGCCTAAAACTGAACCGCCATTTACTTTAAAAGTACCGCCGCCTTTTTAGAATACTTTCAAATCCTTTCGTGGGAGAAAAAATGTTCAAGAGCAATGCTTGCTTATTATATGAAGCTGAATTCATCATTTACTCCCAATCAGCTCACACTTCCCAGGAAGCTCATTCGAAAACATTTTCACTGGTGCCGTCTCTACAGGTGGAACTGATTCAGTGTTTTGGCGCAACTACCACAGTAGTTAGGCCTGAATATGTAAATAAAACTGTATTCGCCCAAGACTCAAAAGAAAAGGTTATTGAGCAAAATCAAGCAGGATTTCAACAGCCATATATGTTTTCTTCATGCCCGTTCATTGAAGGCGAGATTTTGTATGATATGAGGACAAAAAGTGGTATTTAATAAAAACAATAATAAAAAAGTCTTTTTGCAAAACGTTTGTATATTTTGTCTAGTCCTTTCATGTGGATTGTTGTGTTTCAATACCTGTATTCTTAAATGATTTGAAAGGATTCCAAAGACTCATACATAAAAAACCTGTTTCTTTTCTAAACCGGCGCTGGACTTTAAATTTTGTTAGGAAGTTACCAAAAGTCGAGTTTGCTTTTCAGCATATCAAATAGTTCTGAGATGTAACCAAAGATTTGCCTTATCGACTTTTGAGGTACAAGGCAGAATTTTATATTGGAAAATGGAAATTCATTCTTTTTTACTCATGGTCTATCTACACACGTTTTAGCAATGTCATCCTGGCTAATATTCTAAAAAATTTCTAACATTCTATCTTAATTGACAAGGCAATTGATACACTGGACAATTTTTTTGGAAAAAAGCTAATGTAGAAGCAATTCCTTGCAAAAAACAGAGAGCGTATTTCGTACGTATTACATGTCGCATACGTAATACGTATTGTGTATGTGTTAAATACATAAAACGTGTTAAGGAATCCGTACATGTTACGTATTGCGTATCGTGCATTGCGTATCGTGCATTGCGTATGTATTACGTATTCTCTACGTTTTATGCAATGCCAACGTTTTACGAATTCATACGTATAAATAAAATTTGTCTCCTGATGAAGTAGAAAGCTTTAAATTTCCCAAAATGCGGCATTGTGGAGAGAGAAGTTAAGAATAGCTTTCCATCTAAAGTGTCAATGTATTTCAAAGGTTGGCAATTATTTGCAAGCTCTTTGGGAACGCTTTCAATTTCGTCTAGCTTTCGTTCTACGTATCTATTATACAAACAGCGCGTTAACAAATGCTTTTCATTTCTTCCTTGAAGGAAACACAAAATGCTAACCAAACAGGATGCAACTCTCGTTTACTTTTGATACAGAAGCCGTAGAAAACACTAACATCGCGTAGGCCCTGTAAATATTTAGTTTGTATAAAGGTAAACACTAGTGATAATATCTTTAATACAAATGTCTGTTTAAGTCTTTCTTTGTGTGTCTGTCAAATGTCATCTGTGGTTTTCGCCAAACATCCAAGTATTGCATACCACAAGACCCGGAGTATAAATGATTTTATGTTGATGACATAGTATCAGCATCCGATAGGACACAGATTATATCACAAGAATTTATGATATGAGTAGACACCGTTCGTGCTTAAATCACTAATTCAGTGAATAGTAACAAACACATACCTTCATCTGCATCATCGCCGTCCGTATCGGATATTTCCACCGACACGTTTATGGTCGTGTCACCCATGTCCTAAGCAACAAAGCGCACCATTCTAGATAGAATCTAGTCCCCGTGTAATATGCGTTTTCAAGCCATGCTGTACTTTCAGAACGTCGAATTAACAAATGATAAGCTTTCGATTATCTTCCGGCATGCAGGGCACAAGCTCCTGTCAACAACGCTAACTGCCAACGGGTTTCTTTGCGACAGGTTAACAAACGAGAAACGGGGGCAATATCTAGAAAATAATGATCACAACAGAAACAGCAGGTTGGATTCAATTTGCCATTTGCTGCTAATTTTGAGATTGGATTGGAACAATCATTCATAACTGTCATGAACATAGAGGATAGTTTGGGACACAATGATAACAGAGCACAAACGAGTTTAGTGAAAAAACTAAAGTAGCAATGAAAAATACAGGAGAACTAAGAATTTAATCGCTTGGTATGCAGCCAGGAAATATCCATACACAAAAACACCACAAATACACTTTGCTTTAATGTACTAGATACACTGTCGCTGTTTTTCACGTTAATATTCTATCTCGATTTATTGTAAATGTATGTTGATAAATTATGTTTTGTTTAGGCCGTATGCAATGTACTATTTCATTGTGCTTCATCTAAGCAGAACAAAATAAAGTAACTATGTTCATAAGTGCTTCTGTCATAGCTTTAATCTTGAAAGGGCCGGTAAATAAGCCGTGGAAGTACTTTCTTCAAGCACTTTCAATCACCAGATTGTCCAGTGTATTGTGGCTTTAAAGATAGCTGGAGAAACGAGAATACCGCATTAAGTCTATCGGGTCGTGTAAAAGGCATGGACAGATAAAGAAATGATTTTTGAATAGATGGGACCCTTAAAGGAAGAGCCAGGGCGATAGCCTATCGTAGCAAAAAATGTGAGCATTTTTATTCCCTGTTTAAATGATAAATGACACAGGCCTCTATCCCCAAAAAAGTTTTTAATGACATGTTTCTAGTTTGTTTTAACTAGACCAATATAGCATTGAGTATTTTTGATATTAACTTAAAAGATAGAGGAAAGAACCTGGTATTAAAACATTAGCACTGATACTTAACAAATAGGTCAATGGAGAATTCAGCTTAGCGAAGATTTTCTCCCATCTTTCTTCTAACAAGAGATCTATGATTAGCTTCGTTTTGCCGGTTCTTTGATTGGGGCACAAATTTTCACCACGCTGGTCTGTTCATGTGGATATAATGCAATTTTCTCCATATCGGTACAGGTACAATGTACTAGGATTTGCAACATTCTAAACCTGTTATACCCATCTTCCTTTGAAAGCTGGGAAAACTGCTTTACACTTAACAATGATCTGTCTGACGTTGTCCCAGTCTTCAAGGCTCTTCTAAACACAAAACTGATTTCTTATGGTTGGATCGGCCAATAGTTTTGCTGTGAGTCAATCAAACCATATCCGAGCGTTCGGCTTGAATCCTCTTTTCCCACATGTTAATTATAAAAGGCTTCGTTTGTACTAGGGTCGCAAAAACATCAACAATTTCACGTGGCTAAACCTTTGGCTAACGTGTATCTGCTAAAGAAAACTACGCTTTTATCTTTATATTATTTCCTTAATCATCAAGCAAAGAGGAATTTAAATAGACTAATCAAGAAGGCAGAACAACCCGGGATCAAGTTTTAAACAGTGAAAACTTTTGTAATCACTAAAGGTAAGAACTCATACCATTGCATTAGCAATTTTATTATTTTTATGACAATAGAGAGTAACGAAGGTGTTTGGTATCGAATGAAAAACCAAAACTGGTTGATCAGCTTTGATGTCAGAAAACTGAAGCAAAGGAAAGTCAAAGTTCGGAAGCCTGTAAAATTATCCATTTTTGGCAAATGAAGTTCAGATTCAGTCGGAGTTCAGCTTGTGAAGGAAACCCTCAAAAATCTCCTTTCAATCCAATTAAAGGATACAGGTCATTAATAGTTTGATAAAAATAAATTTCCTAGCAACATTTACTCAAGCAAAGTCACTGTACGTGGGGAGTATTTTGTTGTTTTTCAAACATAAAAAAGGAGATGACAAGTGATTAACCAACAGTGCATTGGGGCCATGCAAAAAGTTAAAAAGTTGAAAGAATCAGGGAAAATAAAATCTACTTACATCTGAGACTGCATACAACTTAGTTTTTGCATGGTTTTGAAAAAAACACAAATTTGAGACATAATAATGCTTTTCGTCTGATACTCTTCAGAGAATAAGACGTCAGAACATTCATCAAAAACCCTAAGCTAGGGAATATATATATCCAATTGTGGATCGAAATAGGCCAATCAGAAACGTGAGCACATGAACTGTAAAGGTTGCCATGTCAATGGCACTTGCCTCTTAAAGAGTCTTAGACGAAGAGCTTGAATATGTCTTAAAATGTAAGCTTTTCAAAGCCATTTAAAAACTGTTTCGGTGGGAATGTTTTGATGAGTGATTTCTAAAGGAAAGCAACAAAATGGATAACGGTCGAAATTCCAAGAAGTATTTTTGAAGATCTTTTGAAAAAAATCAAGTCAAAAACAGCTAGGACTGATAAACACAAACAAAGTGGAAAACTCTTTACAATGATACAACCAAGACCGGGAGATGAGTTGCAAGAGAATTGCGATACTTTGGTAGGCCTATACAAGAAACGTTACACAACTTCGTAACAAAAATGCATTAAGACGTTATAAAACAATCGATTTATTTATCATCAACTTTCAGTTGTGGGCAAACAATAAGATTTGCATTTGCAAGAATATCTAAACATAGATGCTTGCGAGAAAAGTCTATTAAAACTTTACAAAAAGATACCAAGACAAAAAAACAACTGAAAGAAATATTTTTCATTAACTTAGGCAGTACACCCCTGCGGGACGGGTTCAATTCAGTATTGTTGGTTCCATTTACGCATAAAGAGAAATACATTCAGTTGGGTTTGAATCAATATTTTCGTTAATATTTTATGATATCATTCGCAAGTAGCGTTTGCTTTTTAGAATCCTGTTAAACTCAGTTTAACGTCAAAATTCAGTTTATTTAATAAACATACGTTACCCTGATACCTGAATCGTTTATATCTGAATAGAAGGACCTGCCCACCAGAATGTCTCTATGAATCAAAATGAAGTTTAGAAACAGGTAGGTTTGACAATATGGCAGGGACACGTATAAAATGAGGTAAACAGTGCTGGAATATTACTTTCAAGATCGAGAAGTTAAAAAATGGGGGTGAAGTTATGTGTGATCCATGAAAAATGTTCACCCATTATTTAGCAAAGTATTTTCAAACAAGAGAGAAAACCATAGGTTGGGTATTTCCAAAACTTATTTAAACTTATTGTCCAGAACTTTCAAATCTTTTTCCTTGAAAAACTCTTTTCGGTAGTGAAAAGCATTAAAAAACTTTTATAAGGAAGTGTAAATATTTAAAAAGCTGTCATACCAAGGTTGTGCAATGGCATGGCCTGATGCTTTAAGTTGAAACATATCCTGATAATTAGAGCCTGGGGTGTATTGCTATCATAAGGGGAGAGGGGGTTTTGCGCAAAATGTTATAGACACTACACCACTGATACAACCCTTCAACTAAGGGACCTTGACGCAAAAACAGCATTTCAACGTTGCCTGGCATTTAGAGTTTTAGTTAACCGTCTTCTTAAGGGTGTCACGAGGAAGGCCTGTCCGAAATACATCCCAGAAAGGAGAAACGTTCTAAGTTGCAAGAAAATCCCTAAAGAACATGCCTTTCAAGCACAGAATTGAATTTCAAAAGCTCTTTAATCCGCAACTGTTAGACAAATTGCTGAGTATCATAACAGACGAACAAAAGAAAGTACAAAGTATTATAAAAGATGCAGAAATCTCTGCATCTGCTAAGACATTTTCCAACAGGAAAAGTATAACAGGAACGGGAAAACGATAGAATATAACAGAATTCTTTGTCCAGAAAGGACGACAGACTTTATCACACATATTTACAAAAAAAGTTTTGCAAAGAAGAAAAGATGGAATATTTTTTGAAATACACCAACTTTTAGCTTCCCCAAACCGCTTTTTAGGCGGGTTGAAAACATAAAATCTTCTGATAATCGAAATATCCCCCTCTTTGCAGTTAGTGAGCATGCGTAGAGAGACCCATTACTACAGCTCAAGCGCTTTGACTTGCAAGGGAACAGGGGGTACATAATTTATTAGAAAATCTTTATTTGTTGATCTTCCAAATCACTAAGACACCACAAGTATCTAGTTTCATACCCTCAATGTTTGCAATAAATCAACAGATCTGTCGTTCGCTATATTTGGTTGCTTGAGAAACCAGATTGGGTAATTGCAATAATAAAAAAGCCAGCACATAACCAATAAACAGCAAACTTATCAAGGGCGATTTAAATCTACAAGAGGGTTCTCATTTATCGCATCGTCTTCATCAGTTAAGGGTTCAAATGAAGACGGTCCACTTGACGAGCTCATCTGACAATCTTGGCTGGAAGGATGCAAAGGTTTCGGTGACTGTCCGGATTCTTCATCTGATGTGTTTTCCATTTTATCAGGCTGATCTTGTAGTGTTTCAAACTTCAGCTGGTCAAACGAACTTGCTGCTTCGCCAAAGTAACTGTCCAGGCTCGACTACAAGTTAAATTTCATGATCATACAAGAACAAAATCTATAAAAAGTCATCTTCTTCTTTTAAAACTGATGCACAGTTGAACAGGACCGTTCCTCGCGTAATACCGATACGATCTAAATCAATGCTGAACACATACACTTCACTTGCAAATACCTTTTGTAATCACGCTAGTTATGTTTGTAAATCAGTGAGTTTATTTAAAGTTAGTGAATGTCTTAGCCCTGTTGAAAAAAGATAAAAATTGAAAAAATGGATGGAGGACAGGCTACACCCTTTGGTCCTAGAATCGGAATGTTTTCAAGCAGAGGTTCTCTTGTTGGATAGTATTCTTGATTTCGAAGGGAAGCGAAATTTGCAGATTGTAGACTAGCATCCTGGACGGAAAATCCTGAGACTAAGTAGACAGAGATAATACGTATGAGGGGATATCAGCACTTTAAGACAGAAAAGAAAGGGACCCGGTACGCTGCATTGAGGAACACCATGTGCGAGGCCTTAAACTCATAATGTGTTTTTGAAAATATTGCATATTGATGATCGGGCATGTTTGACAATTTTTCAAGGTAGTTTCTATAATATAGTGGTGTTATAGTTTAATTAATAATGCTGAAATAGAATACTGTGGTGCACATGACAGCAAAATCAGGTTTCAAACGCATCTAAACCTGAAGCAGGTGAAGTTTTGATGAGCACAATGCAGTCGTCAAAGTTATTCGTGGGCAAAATAGGTTTGCAATGATAAATATAAAGGGGTTTATCAAAATCATGTGAATTTTTATACATATTACCAAAACAAACACTTCTATTTTTTATACATAATTAGATTGAGAGTTAAAAATTCGCTTACATAAAAAGGTTGGACATGTGCGGTTATCCTTACCTCGGTAAAGTAAACAAAATTAAAGGTATCACAAACGACTCTTCATTAAAAGACGCCGTTGAAGAAGAAAGTAGGAATCAATTACTCCTTTGTTGTGAAAATTTAGATCTCATCAATTTACCTAAACCAGGAGTTTTGGTCAGCCACTAAAGTCGCTGTTGTGATAATGTCAAATTTATCCCAATAGAGTGATGAAAATAAACCTTGATGACACAACAAGGCATTAAGTATGGTCACTACAATAAGAACACAGAAAGGTTGAATGTACAGAAAGAATATGTACAGCAGGGTCAAAGAACAAAGAAAAAACAAAACCCCACATGCAAACTACAAAGCAAGAATTGGAAGGAAAAACATCTATTGAAATGTCATTGATTGACTATTAAACGTTAAACCACTAAACAGTTTGTTCTTTAATGATATTTCGCATATCTAATTTAGTAGGTAGTAAGCGTGACAGGTTTGATATGTCATGTCATACGGCAGGCAATTCCAGACTTTCATTTCTATAGTTGTGAAAGGCAGTGACATTATCATTTTACCACAGCATTTCATGAAATGCTCAAAATGGCTGATGGCCGTCCATTTTTCTCATGCAAGTAAATTTTAATTCATAGCTTCAAAACTCCTTTTATTAATTGGGCATGTAATGGAGCTGGATAAGCAAAGACGACGACAAAACAAGTCGAATGTACAGCCTCGTTTATCAAAATCGCTTAAATCGAGGCTTCGGGTGTTGCAGAGTCCAGATTCTGCATTAGGCAACTAAACTGAAATTACGAAGAACCGAAACCTCTTCCTTCCACTTTTGAAGGGTGGCTGTATTGCTCAACGTCAATTAAATCCAAAAAGATGCACTTTCGGCGCGAAAAAGGTTAAGCGCGGGGTGGAGCGCGGGAACATTTCCAAGGATTGTATCTTTTCTACATATTTATACTTATCACGCGTATAGTAGAGCATCCTACATTTATCTCACGCGGTTGTCTTACGAATCTTAGACACAAGGCCTCGATACATAGTTCAGGCCTTATTTTGGGGACATCAGTTATAATAAACAAATACTTCCTACAAGGAGCAGTTCCAATTTATTAGGCGTCTTATTATCATTGATCGTGCAGAGGCATATATACGACTAATAAGGGATGATAAAAGTGATGAATGGAAAGGGCAGACAGATGGGTTAGGAACAGCGAAGTGGACATGACCGTGTGGATATAAGGTGTACAGAGAAACACTTGATAATCTCTGTTTTTTTGCATAAGTCAATTTGTAATAAATATTGAAAGATGAAAAACGAAAAAATGAAAGGGGTTTCTAGGGCAGGTGTTTACACGCACAGCTTTACGTGAAATCAAGAAATTTCAGGGTATGTGCCTCACAAACTAACATTTACACGTACAGCACGACAAAAATCCATTTGTATTGCTATTATGGTAGCTCAATTTTCGTGCAACTGGAAGTAGCGAAAACTGTAAAAAGCAAATATACAAATAAGGGCATTCTACTATAACCTACCTGTGTTCGGAGACCATTAGCAATGTGTGATAGTCGGTTAACAGTCCTCAAAATCAACCCCTTGACCTGAAATTAATGTAAGCAATAAATTTCCTGCGATTGAATTTTAATAAAAGGTTTCATGGCAAATTAAATTGAAGAAGATACTGCCTGATGATCACATTAAGCGAAACAATTCTAAGTTGAAACTGGAAACAGACTTGCCCTATACATCAACGAGTTGAAGTTCTGCCTAAACGATTAGATAGGATTGCTAAAAGAACTACACAATGTCAGTACCAGAGAAGTATTGGGCTCTAAACTTCTATATGACAACCAGTAAAGGAGATTCCTCGCTAAATTACCTTTGTCCTGTTTAAATGATAGCCACCGGAATCTCTTATGTCTCCATTTAGCCTCCTTAAGATAGACATAATACTCTCAAGATTTTTCTAGAAGGAAACAAGGAAAATTCAAGAAAACGAAACCTTGCTCAAGAGATCAAACGTGTAAAATATTTATTGCTGGATTAGGTTTATTTAGAACATTATATCATAAACATTTTTAATATTGTAACGTTGCATAAACATTTTAGCGCTATACCACATCAGTCGTTGCATAAATATTTTTAATATTGTATCATATATTTATTTAATACTAATTCTTTATAGATAGTTGGCCTTAATTAGCTTCTTTATTAGCTATCAGACGTTCATTTAGTACGCCAACTTTAAACAAATTATTTATTATTTATTATTATTATTATTATTATTATTAGAAGAGATTAGAGACAACAAATATAAAACGTTCGCAAGTTAAAACCATTTGATAATAGCAGCGGTACTATTCCTGCTAAAAGTTTTTAAACTCTAGTTTCATTTTCAAAGAGTCAATTTAACCAGCCCCTTTCCCTCCTGGCCACAATATGGTTTTCTTTTAAGATAATTACCAGGTCATACGAAGCTAGGGTTGCCCCATTGGTCCTAGCTTTCCCTGCAACTCCGAAGTTAGGATGCCGGCCAAAATACTTGGAACACCAAGCAATCTCATTTTTCCTTATATTTTTCATTTTTCACTTAGTGTTAATAGTCATTCTAGAACAATGTTTAAAACTGAGGCAGATATACTATACAAGTTAAACAAAAACTTACTTCCCAATCACCTACGACGTTTAGTTTTAGTATGTTCCTCTTGCAAAAGGAATAATTCAAGTCACACAAAGCAACTAACCTTATCACCTGGCGATATTGATTCATCTGGGGTGCAATGATTAATGAATGACAGAAATGAAAATAGTTGATGAAAATCAGTCTCGTGGTTCGTTTTTATTGGGATAAGCATTTGCTGCACTTCCGACACCTGAAATGTGAAGGATAAAAAAATTCTAGGACTATCCGAGGATAAAAAAAATAAATGTCAATGATATACAACTGAAGCATAACATATTTCCTCTAAAGAAGATGAGGCGTTTATTAAGAGCTCCAAATTTTGGATGCGGGGTTCAATAGAGGGGGGCGTTTATCAGTGGGCGGCGTTCGTTAGGGAAAATGGGGTATAAACATGATGCACTCTTTATCAGAAAGATAGGTTGACATAAGCTACTGAAACTGAATTAAAATTCTTTTGAAAGTTGAAAAGTGAATTCCAAAAAGAGAAAGAAAGGGTTGAAATGTGTGATGATTATGATAATTTTACAAATCAATCTTTCGCTGACCCAATTGGTTGAAAAGAATATAAAGTCATTTACGATAAGATAAAGCTCTCAAATCTTCCTTATTCCTTTTGGACAAAAAAATTAACAAATATCTCATGCCTATTTGAATTGAACAAAACCTTCATCTGCTTGCATTATGCAACCAACAGAAATAAAGAACCAATCAGATAGGCGACAGATATCATGCTATGTTTAACCTGATGTCAATACCAAAACCTTTCTAGAAGCAACTCACCATGCTGCATTTTTCCTGTTTCATTAGGGGTCGTACTAGGGCACTTGCATGTTTATTTTGGACAACTTACACATCATTTTTTACATGAAACCATGGTTCTGAATAATTATAAAAACAAGGTGATAAAAGGCCTTTCTTTATAATTCTATACAAGACGTTAAGAACTTAAAAATATACTGCATTGAAGACTTACTATTGCCTTTTTGAGGTATTGTCCATGATTCGTTATTACAGGCTTGAGTGCAGAAGACAATGAAGACATCATCACTAAAGACAATACTTTCTTCAGTTCTCTCCCGCGTTCAGTTATGGGTACCATTTCGACCATCTGTAACTTGTTGCTGTGATTCTGCGTGATTTCCAGGGCATATTTGCAAATCAATGACATCTAAAAGGAAAATTTCAATTATAGTCAACTAGAAGTGCCTTAGTCTCTCACTATTTACATTAAAATTTATGAAACCTAATTTGGATGGTTCTTTGCTCTGAAAAAATTGAGAAAAAAAAGTTGCAAAATGTGATATTTTGTAAATAACAAGCTTTCCAAATTAATATGAAAACTAGCGATTTTGTGATTTTATGTTCTCCTCTTGTCATACAATCATTTTGGATACAAATCAAAACTCATCTAACCATAAATATTTTTATGGTCAGATGATACTTGGTTGATCTGCTTGGTTGTAGTAGACAGTTAAATTTTTGATTCGAAAATAACAGACTGAATACATTTTTTAACTTTTTTTTTGCACTTTCTCTGGGGCAAAAGCATCATGTCTAATGGGGTAAGCATTTTATATTTAGCCTTTGTCTTTTAAGGGACAGGGTTGAAAGGAATGGCTTCCATTGCAGCAGAAACATGTTGCTAGAATGCAATAATCACGTTCTCACGATGTTTGACAAGAAATGCAAGGTTAATCTAGTATTAGCAGTTAGCAAATGCTTCACTTAAAGCTACAAGAGGGTGACAATTTTTGTAAGAAATCTTCAGCAAATGTAGTATTTTATGTTAATATTATTATAACAATATAACTTTCAGGAATCAATTGGGCATAAAGAAAACCAAAAGTTTGCAAGAATACTAATTACCTCCTTTTTCCATTCTTCTTCATTATAAAGATTGATTGAGCACCCAAGAAACACTTCTATTTCCCAAGAACAAACACTGATCTCCAATGCAATGCCAAGTCGTAAAGCAACCAATGTGTTCAGCAATTTATCAGTTTTACTGAATAGTCCCGAATGTTGCTCAATGTAACAACAGTATGCCTTGAGTAGCGTTTGAAGGCGAAATGTGAATAAAAAGTTCAAAGGCTCTTCAAATGTACGTAAATTTCCTGGAGTGAAATCCAGGTCAGGGGATGGGGCTGCAATCTCTGCCATTTTGGATTCAACAAGGTGAATCGGTGATGCTCCCATCATTAGAAGACATTTCACAAGTTTTATAGTTGAAAAATGCCAATTCAAATCCTGCATAAATCCAGAAAATTACATGTATAAATGAAGAGCCTTGCTGTCAACCACAGCTGGTAAAATATGTCATTATAATTGACAAAACAGATAATGTGTTAAAATGTGTTTCTTACATAGACAGTGCAATGAAGACAATGTTCCAACTGATTTGATTTAACCAAGCCATATTATAAATTAGAAATCATTGATAGAAATCACTGACCTAAACATCTTTGATCTCAATTTGATTGAGTGATTAAAGTGACTGACTAATTGATCAATGACTGAATGACTAACTGATTGATCAATTGGAGGGATTGATGATAATTACTGAAGATATGAAGATAATGAAGATAATGATGATGATATCTAATGATCATGATGATAATAAATGCACATTTAACAAATTAATATGAAAAAAATCATGAGTAGAAAAGGTAGTTACCAAATCCTTTGACATAACAATAGCCCAAAAAGCATTAAATGCACCCTCTGTAACATCACAGTCTGAAGAATGGCAAATGCATGATAATAACCATTCCATTACAGAAGGCTCAACTTTTTTCTTAAACAGCCGCATATCAACTAAAAATCCACTCAGCAAGAATTCTTTTGTCAAGAGATCTACATCAGCCTGTGGTGATTTCTGTTGCACAAAATGTTCATCCACACCAATGAGTTTTTGTATAAAAACTGGAGTTGTCAAGTCAGCAGGTATTGGCTCATGGATAAAGAGAGGTTCACCAGCATATCCATCCATAAAATCATTTACCAACCCATCATTCATCTGTTAAAAAACATCAATTGAGCTAAAACAACAATAACTAAAGCACACAAAATAGGCACTTCCAGTCCCAAAATATTGTGTTGCATAGACAGTCTAAAATTAGTGATGATAATGATCATGATTATGATTCACAGTAAGCCTCGAGAAGTGTGACAAAATGTGAATAAAATTTTATCAATCTCAATAATAACTGTCTTGCTCTATGCATATATATTAGACCACTTAATTCCAGAGTGGACAATTGTAGTAAAATGCTCTCCTGCATATGATCAGTGGTCTGTTAAAAGGGAACTTTAGTGACAGGAGTGGACATTTCAGAAAAATTTTGTCAATGAGCAGATACCCTGTGCAACAATAAGCAGTTTCCAGCAGATAAAAACAAGTTATCCTAGATGCACAGGAGACAGAATTGCCCACCCCTGTAATCAGTCAATAAAATGCAAAAATTGATCATTGCAAAACAAAAAGGTTTATTGTATATTTAAAATGTTTTCTCATGTGCAGTAGATTTTTGAAAATATTTTAGATAATATAATTTAAAGTGGTATGATAGGTTTTAAAAAGCTTTGAAAATCCAATGCTTGATCAACTTTTGAAAACCTTATTATTTTCAAGCTAATGATATATCTACTTACAAGCTACCCACTTTAATAAAGTCATTAATTCAGTAAATTGCGGTCTAATTCAATAGACCTCAATAAATTTAGAGGAAGTGATTTGTTAATCAAATGAACTGTTCTCATGGGCTGTCATCTAATATATCTGATAAAATATATCTGATATTTTATTTTGCATGCAAAGATGTTCTGCCCATAACCTGGTGGCTTTTGGCAGAAGAAAAGAATAAACTTATCAATGATAGTTTAATACAAACCTTTTTCACATTTTTATCTAACTCGTGTCTGTGCACTGGAAGCAGATCCAAATAATCCTGTGAATCATCAGAACTACCATCGTTTACTTCTTTGACATCCTCTTTAAGAATCATGTCAAGAATTCCACCTGGTAAAAAGGTATTCTTAATTCAGCAAATATGGGAAGAAGGCTGCTTATTAGTTTCTTACTATTTCTCCAGATCATATTCAAGAATAAGAGCCTAGGTTGAAAATCAGTTAAATCTAAGCGTAAGCTCCATTGAAAAGAGATGTTAGTTATATTCTATTTGGAAGGAAACAAATACACAAGGTCCTTCAAAATTCAAAGAGTGCATAAAAGAAGCTTCCAAGTGAATATATAACATTTTGTGAACAAGTTCCATAAATCTGCCACAAACATGTACAAAAAGATTTGCAGATTTATTGGTTGGAATGAATTGATGACATCTGATAAACAAAGTTTCTTAAAAGTCCATACCCTGCTCTATTAATTCCTTTCCCTTTAATTCTTCTTCCATTCTAGCCATTTTCTTGTCAACTTCATCTTGGGCCACTTTCTCTGCTATCAGCTTTCCAAAACTAAACTTTACTTTGGCTTTCTTCTGCCTAACTTTTTCTAGAGGAGTGATAGGAGATAAATCATTTCCAACAGGCGTTTTAATTTTCTCAGGAGTGTGAATCTCTTGAAAGGGTTTTTTACTGTAAAGAAACGTTGTTGGGGCTAACAAATCATCGTCGCTTTCATTATCTTGGTCTAAATTCGGTGTACTTTCATCCGTTTCCATTGTCAGAATCTCTGTACGGCGACAAGGAACAGAACGTCAATCGACTGTCTTGAAAGTAGATCACATCGAAACAGCATCAATATCGACTCAGTTTCTTCAAAATCGGTACTTTATGCCAGCTTATTCTTCAGAATAAGCTTGATTGATATTTAAAAGCAAAAGTCACTTAAAAAGGCGATTTTCTCTTCGCTGCTGCACCATATCTGGGCCTAAACCAAATTATTTCCCGCGCTCGCTTCTATTTCCCGCCAGCCTCGAATCGAGAGAAGTCAGAAAAAAACAATCACGGTTGACATGAAAACCAAGACCTCGCCACACTCCTTCCTAACACTGAATAGTGTTTAAAAGGTAGAACAAAACTGAAGACACACAAAAAATCAAATCAAGTAAAACATTTTTGCTAGAGTACAATTTGTCGATGAAATAATTATTTTCTCATATAGCCTCGTTTGGAAAAGCATCATCTTTCTATTATCTCATTCATAAATAAAGTTCGTTCACGATATGACAACAATTAAGTTTGGATGGAAGAAAAAGACTGTCGGCAGCCTTCAACACAACCCAGCATTCGATCAAGAAAAAGGGTTTGTTGAGGATGACGATGGTGCTCCAGCAAATTTTGACTGGACAAAACTAGGGAGCAAAAACAAAAGTTTGGTTACTGAGAGTAAAGATGCCAAATTTAAAAGGCTGTACGACGAAGGCGTTCTGTTGGCAGAAGAAGAGAGGTATGCCTTGCTTTGAAACCCAATAAGCAGGCCCTTCTTCAACATGCTAACAAGGAAAAGGCAATTGCATGTAATATGAAATAGAAAATCGTCCATGTGAAGAAACAAATTCAAATCGGTTTGAATTAATTTCTAAGGTCATACTCGTGTGTGAGGTAGTGGATTACCCTAGAGACCCACATATGATTTATTCCATTGTTTCATGCATGCAGATCTTTTTGTATTACAATGATTAAAAATATCATGTTAAAATGTGGCTTTAATTCTATGCAGGTACTGGGAAGCAATAAAGCGGTGGAACGAGGCTTTAGAAATCTATCCTGTGAACGAAAAGTTATATGAAATGAAGTCACAGGTAAAGATGCAATAACTTTCTAGTTCTTTAGTTATTATTACTGTATTTGACCATGAACGAAAGGCAATCTTGTAAAATATGCACCCTTGACTTCTTCTTTTAATTCTGAGAAAATAGTTTTTACCACTTCTTACAGTGTAAAAGATGCATCCCCTTTTCTTAGAACTTGTAAAGCATGTATTTTTCAGTGAGAAAAGTAAATAAGCTCAAGAATGCTAAAGAAACTAGCTCTTGATTTTGAAAATACATTCAAACCCAACATGTTTAGCATAAGGTTAAAAAGTGTCAAATAGAACCAATAGGTATTCAAATCCATAAAAATTTACCCCTCCCCCCTGTGTGGAGAATATTTCCTATAAAAGTGTGGCTACTTTTAAGAGGCAAAATCAGAGTCCAATAAATAATTGGGCCAATAATAGTTCGGAAAATGGTGCCTTTTATACACAACAAAATACAATAATTGAAACTATTTACTATTATGATAATATATAATCATTCAATAAACACTGCTATCAAGTTCATTAAATTAAAATGTTTTGCAGGTTTTGATGGAGCTTAATGAAATCTTCCCTGCTGTTGAAAATGCCAAGAAAGCAATCCATTTTAGGCCTGATTGGGCAGAAGGTCATCAGACATTAGGAAGAGCCTTGTTAAACATTGGGGAGCTTAAACTGGTAAAATTAACTGTTTTTTATTAACACAGCAGAAATGTCTTGTTGAAGTTACAAAGTTTAGCAAGCTACAAAACAAATACAAGCAAAAAATGAGCTTCAGAAAATGCAATAGGTCCAATCAGCATTACAGACAAATATTTCAAAAATTATTGACAAAAGGCCAAAATGTTAAGTTACAATGCCTTGATAAAGGTACAATTTCAGCCAATGCTGGTGGCACCATCTATGCATTATTTTTCTTACTTAAAATCTTTTGGCTGTTTCTGTCTATGTACCAATACTAAAAATTTTGAGTCTGACTGTAAGCAATATATGTTCAGCCACTGGAATATGCTGCCTAGTTGCCCCAGCTACTGCCAGTCTGCCATAAACTGTAAAATTGTTTTATAGTAGCCCACTGTATCAATAAAAACAGAATAAAAAAGGATGAAAATTGCTTACATTGAAACCTAAGGGTATGTGAATATGTATTTTCAATGAGAATTTTAAACTTAAAAAATATAAAATTATACAATTATAGGTTTTGTCTACAATGTGTACTGCATGAATTCCTTTTCATTTCTAATTTTGAAGAAAATATTACTTATTGCATAATATTCTTTGAAGGCTTTGAGGAGTTTCCTAACTGCAGAATTTCTGAAACCGGATGCTCCTGAAGTAAGTAAAAAACAAAAGATTAACTCCATTTTTAATAGATACCATTTGTTCAAATGTCCAGGTGATTTCATCGTAATAGAAATCTGCATATTATTTGTTGCCTTTATTCAAATGAGATATAATGTTAAAGTTCTTAGATTGTCAATGTTCTAATTTGACTGATTTTGTCAATATTGGACTGTCAATGGTTTCAAGTCAATAGAAGTAAACTACTATTGCAATGTTTTTTATGCTGCCATTCTTGTTATTAGTCTGATAATCAAGCTGTGTTTCTCTAAGTCAGATTTTAATAAAGTTCTTTTGTTGCTGAAAAGTTTATGAGTTGTGACTGGATCTTTTTCATTGGGGGTTGTTTTTGCAGTTTTGGGCAGATGATGTTAAATGGACTATCAGCTTGATAGAAGAAGAACAGCAAACCATGAAAATGGACACAACATAAATAGAAGAGAAATATTAAAATATTTACATTTACAAGTGCCAAATAAACATCCTTATGCATAATGCTGTTGCAAGAAAGTAATGTCCTCACATTGAGGCTCATGAAGCTCTTAATTACTAATTTTCACATGCCCATCAAACAATCCCAAAAATCACTTCCTCTATACAAAATATGTCAATAAATTATATGATATATATACTTCCGTGAAATAGACACAAGAAATGATAAAAGACAATCTAGTACCAAAAAAGTTTTAGAGCAGCTAGATAAATCTATTTTCAAATAATTACATTTTTCAAGAAACCCAACAAAGCATTTGCTACGCCAGCTTCTTTGAGCAACAAATAACTTGGGTGATAATAAACTAGGGTGTTGTTATAAGGAGCCATTCAGTAAACGACATTGTGATGTAATTAATCGCTGTATACTCATAAATGTAGTTAATATTTTCTACTTTTTTAATATTTTAGGAGCTACTGTACAAAATTTGAACAACATTATCTGCAAATTGGTTTCTTTTGTATATGTTGTTGTCAATTGAAATATCTTTGAATTGTGAGTTAGGTACAACAAGCTCTTTAGGACAGTACATTGAAGTCAGCACAAGCCAGGTTTGATCCCAGTCAGCCATCTTTGCAATGTTGAGTGCCTTAATTGCCTCCTGGAATGCAAAATTTGAATTCTGAAGCAGATATCTAAATTTTGCATATTTTGAATACTTAAATTTTGAGAAGACGATTTCAGCACACAAACACATAAAAATTGACAAAAATTGTTTGAGAACTTCCCTGGTGGCTAATACCTTTTCGTACAATATCTATCACACTTGGTGTTTTCCTCCTGTTGCATGCATCCAATAATATAGAAACAATAGAAATAATTACGGAACAATAGGAGTATATATTTTAGGGCACATATAATCATTGTATAACCATAACATATAGTCATTGTTTCTGCCTTAAAGTGCTAGTTGCTTCAAGCCAGATCTGTACAAGCTTTGGTGTATAGAACAGGATTGCTTTAAGACGCAAATATCAGTGATTTCCAGCATTTCAGCATAAATCAGTGATTTTCAGGCAACTATTAAACTACTGTCTACACAGGTTTTATAACATTGGAGGTATTAGGAATATGAATTGCACATAGATGATGTAGGAAGCTATCTAATTAGAAAATTATATTTTTGCCCTCCTTAACTATCTAAAAGAATTATAAATGGATAATATTGATTGATTTTTACCATTTGAAGAACTTCTGGTTGCCTACAATCCAGATACTTTGAACAAACTGAGATTACATCAATAAGTTCTTCATCTGGCAAGCCAAGGTTCTCTACAATACTTCCAATAACACTCAGAAGTCTTCTCTGTAACTTGAAAGTAGAGCTAAATTTATAGCTGTTGCTTCTTTTCAAACTGGATGATATTTCCTTCTTCAGAAATTCCATTGCAAATGGGAAAATCTCTTTTCTCACCCTCTGCCTCAGAAAATCACCAGAACAACCAATAATGGTACAAATAACCTCTAAAGTCCTCGTGGCAATGACCTTGAAAATACAATGGTCACGAAATAAACAAAAGATTTCTTATAAAGTCATATAAACAATGAAACATAAAACTTCATCCCAAATTTTGTTTTATTTGGTTATCAACATCACATCCTGGTGAGCAAAAATATCAGTTGGATCCACAAATCTATATTTCCTAGCGTAGAGTTTTGATGTTTTAAACTCTGAAGACTATCAGATTAAAAGCTTTAGTTTGCCCAAATGTTTGCTTTCTTCAAAGCCATTTTCAAGTTGTACCACCAAAAGATTGTATGAACAAAACTTTCTTCATCTACATTTTCATAACTTCTTGATTGTTCAAGACTTATCTACATTTACAGTAAACTGCAAAAGTAGGAAATTATGCAGCAAGCCTGTTCCCTACCCCCTTCCCCATTTGAGGAAAATCCCATATGGTTTCAAATATCACCCAGATCACCCTTTCTATTAAAGGCATACAATCCTCTGGGATCTTCCCATCACCCCACATCTTGTTGCATAGTTGATATAGTTCCAGTTATGTTACTCTTCTCCTCATATTGTCTCCTCATATTCTTGAAAAAGTTTAATTTAAAGAAAGTTTCAAAAATATAAACTATAAATATAAACTAGGCAGCAATATTAAAATTCCGAAAATCATTCAAGATATTTTTAAATAATGGGACTTAATGGCAAAAATTTTCTCTACAGTTTATAAATTATTATATCAAATCTTTCATGCAGTTTCCACTTTCCTCTATATCATATTTTCCTCTCCTTCATTTTCCTCTTCTTCTCAGTCTTGCAAACCTGATACCACTCCTTTCTTACTTTAAAAGTTACTTTTATAAAGTATTGATCAGAGGAGACATCTGCCCCTTGATAGGCCTTTGGTTCCTCAACAGACTATCTCCATCTCTTACTGATAGAAACTTAATCAATCACATTGAAGGTGTGATTATCTGAGCTGAAGAATATTTTCCTAATAAAGAGGTTGCAGGTTTCCAAATAATCCTAGAGAAGCTAACAGGTGTTGGTAGTGTCATCTCCTGTGCTGAAGGATTAACTGTCAGCAAATAAGCACAAACCATGCTGATATATGTAGCACATCAAGAGAATAAAACAAAGCAGTCTTCAGACAACATCTTGCCATCCTATCTCCACCTCATTTCATTAACCTTTGTGGATGTGATTTTTCTATTCACATCTTGTGTATAACTCAGATTCAGCTGTCCTACTTCATGCATGGTACACATGTTCCATGTTGCCAAGTAAGTCACTGATATGGGTGATAGAAATGAGTTAATCCTAGGGACAGTGCCCCTTCTGTTTTGCCTCAATTCATTCATAAAATAAAGGCTGCTTTACTGATCTCCTCTATGCCCATGATATCTCCTTTATGTTGCATTTTGAATCACGACTGACATATTCCAGACAACCCTTGACTTAGCAATGGTTTTGACCTCTCAATAGCTTACAAAGTGATGTGAGACCTTGAACAAGGGATAGTAGCTGTAAGAGCTGTATGACAAGACAAGGTGCCAAAAGTCAGATGCTTCATGGGAAAAGCAAAATCAGAATCCCAATAGATTTTGTCAATTTTTTTAAGTGATTATTTGATAAAAGTACTCATTGTAACATTACCTGGTTGGGATCCTTTATCCTTGCAGCAACTGCAGGCCATATCTTGTGAAGAGCTGGCAGCAAATCATTTTGTTGGCTCTTCAAAGCTTGAACACTCACTTCAATTACATCAAGTATCAGAAGTTTTAACCTTGTATCTTTTGATGGCAGGAAATGCTGACATTTTTCTAAAGCCTATAAAAGGGAAAAGGTACAGGCACATTAAATGTGCAAGAACTTCAACTAATTTTCTTAGAAAATCAGTCATAAATTTAAACAATCTTTAGGTGTAACAAAACTTAAAAATGCCATCTTTAACTCATAAATGTCTACTATGGTGGTATTTACTAAACAAAAATTGAAGTCACCAATATACATGACAGACCATAAAACAGTAATTTTCTATTATGTATATTATCAAGAATAACACACTTAGTAAAGAGTAAGTTGGAGCAATGCTAATTAATGACAAATGACAGAATATTGAAAAGATACACTAGGTGTTGCCGAAAAATAAAACTATTTCACCCGGCTTGCCCAGCTTTTAGCTTGTCATTGCCAAAAGGTGTCCTAGATTAAAAGGGCTGCTTAACAATAAAAAAAGCAAATAATTGGGTCCAACTAAAGCAAACCCAAAAGGACAAAACCCTTAATTTTCCCTCAGTTTTTGGCACAATGTTATGATGATTAGCAGAAGGTTTATTTTGTTTGGAACTAAGACCTCTAGGCCACTCAAGTAATATGGAGAACCATGCACAAGAAATTTATTAAAGAAATTTTATGATTTTACAACAAAGCATGACTTTTAACAGAAAGCATATTTCTATTTACATGGTGGGCTCCTACCCCTATTGCCTCTACACAGAAAATGTGTCACCATGGGTGCTAAGTTTTGGGTTACAGGAAGTGTTCTTTTTCATCAGTCTTGCCCCTTTTCAATGTTTGGCTGATGCTGAATGCATATAAGATTTAAAAACTTAAAGATAAGATAGTGTAAAATCAATAATACAAACCATTAAGGTAGTTTGATAATGCAGGGGAATCTTTTTTTCTTCTTTGTTATCCTGAGCTTTATCATTCAAATCATCCACTAGACTTTGTGCATCAACAGTTACTTCCTCACCAATGTCATCATCAAAATTCCCAAGAGCTTCAAGTTTCAACTTACAATAGTCTTCAAGAAAACATTTAACATCCTTTGGACTTAACAAGTCTCTACAAGCCTTGAAAAGAAAGATAAACACAAAAAATTAACTCCAATATACGAGCTTCTTACTTCAAATGAGCTTGGAAAATCTGGTGCCCTTCCCCAAAGAGAACAGCACTAGAAATCTAAGGCAAAATATCAGCAATATACACTTACGTTCAAAAAGTATTGGGACAAATTCGATAAACGAATTATGGCGTTGCGTTGGATTCGGTTTTGCAACGGAAACTTTATCAGATTTGGGCAGTCTTTCTACAAATAATCTAGGCCTACGTTTCCCCAAAATGAAATAAAAAGTTAAGAAAATGCTTTAACTTCTGAAGCATAACCACGAAAACACAGGATTCTTGCGATTTTCCTGATTATAACAGCAAAATATCCATAAGGGTTGTATGGCCTAACAATGGCAAAGTCGCATGACCTTCCAAAAATTTTAGAGCTGTCCAAACAAATACAATTTTTTAATTTCACGTTTGCATAACAAAAAAAACTCATAAAAGAAATTATAAAATCAAACTTTTAAGCTTCAAAAAAAGTTTACTTCATCGACGAAAATGCTTCGATTTTTTTAAATTATTACATTTATTCAAGCTACTTTTAAAATTTCGTAACATTCAAGGAGAAGCCATTGAACTCATCGTCGATGATTAATTTTAACTTTGAGAGAGCATTTGTTTTTCTTATAACGCTGGAAAATTTGTATTTTTCATAACTTTATAGCCATGTTTTTGCTTATGTTCCATTATTTAGCTTCTTTTTACATGACAACACGATGTCTGGTAAGGATTCAAACCTATTACTTCGCAGTTCCCTCAGTAAAGAACTGTCGTCCCTCGGCGTCGTAAACTTCTTCGGTCTGCCAACCCTTGGTAAATTTTTTTACTGTTCTTGTACCGAAAAACTTTTTACACACCAGAAAAGCTGCACTCAATGAGCAGCTGACAATTGATGCAATATCGTGAAATCCATTTGCTTTATTTTAGTAGAAAGCAATTTGTATACGCTTCTCTTAACTCAGTTCATTAGTTTTCAGAGCTTCCATGTTTTCGTCTCGAGACCTATAGAAATTTTATGGTCGATGATTTTTTAATTTTTTGGCGTACATAAAAGGCTTCAAAATATCAACAATGTCTTGTGAAAATTTCATGGAAATAGCTGCCGTACTTTTTTAATGAGAAGGATTTTAAAAAAGTCTTTCCAAATTTGTTGCATAAAATGTCTTTGAAGTTTCGAAGTGTGTCCCAATACTTTTTGAACGTAAGTGTATTTTCCATAAAATATTCCACCGTGTGTATACTATCATTCAAGTTCATTCACTTTCAAAGGGAATGAAAATCATTTTCTAAAGTAGCTTTGATGTTGAAGCTTCAACATTAAAAAGAAGCACTGTTTGGACTTACTATAAACCAAAGAGGTTTCAAGTGCTAATGGGGAATACAGATTTAGTGACCTCTTTTAATTTTCTCTATATCTAAGAACTAATTAGGAAGGTTTTGAAATATAAAATGCTAGATAAACAGCAGCAAATAATTAGTTCAAATCAGAGTTTCTCACTGCACAATAAGCATGACCCTTTTGCTTTGGGGAAATCTAAAACAATATCCAGCAGAGCAATTGATCACTGTTAGAAATCAAATAAGATGCTACATGCAAAATGGTGGGGAAAACTAGACAGGAGGAAATTGATTGAAAAAGAGAGCATCTCTTGGACATTTTTTTAAAAATCACAGTTATAGGAAAACAGCAAAACAAATTGCTGGTGATCATAGATGTAGGAAGCATTTTCAGAGTAGGAGATACAATAGATAAAAAAGGGTGTGCCTGTGAGCATCGAACAGGCTCTAAACCTCTGTTTTGGGAAAAGTGCCACTGGTTCCCACCACTTTGTTGATGATTTGACATGAAATTGAAACATAAATCAAGAAAAAATTGTCTTTTGGTTAATTTGTTGTTATGTTATGTTGGTGGTTAATTTTTATCAGTGAATAGAACCAAATTGTTGTGAATTTTTCCATCTGACTTAAAAAATTATGTAACTGTGAACTGTCACTTAAATACAAATATTTATAAAGGTTACATCCTAATGTCTTCCCTAAAGATACCTAGCTAAAAGTAAAAAACGGCAATAAAATGCTGACAAAAAGCAAGGCATAAATTAAGATTTTTCTGATTACAAAAACCAATCTGCCTTACCTTTTGATATTCATGTTCCTGTCCGCCTTTCTCCTTAGTCAACTCATCTCCAAACCAAGTATTTACTGATGAAACAAAACTCTTTAAAACTTTCATTAATGAAAATGTCACTTCCTCTTGATAAAAGTCAAGGCAGTTGAACACATCCTGTATGACATCAGCAACAATTGACAAAATCTCCACATTAGAATAAACCAGCATCATAGATAGCACACTGGGTGCGGATGAAAACAAAGTTAAATTCCTCAAACTCAATGATACAGAATTAACAAGATAATCAGCATTCTTTAACAACAGGGTGGCAATGGATTTCTCCCCACAGTTGTGACTAACAATATCTAGAGCATTTTGTGCACATCTTGCAATTTGGGCATTTTGGTCACCAAGTTTCTCCAGAACTGGATATAAAACTTTGATAAGATAAACATTAAACTTTTCCATCATTACCCCAGAGCAGACAGAAACTCCATTTAACATAAGACAAATCAACTGAATATTACTATTAATCTGTGTGACAGGTATCCCTTGCTCCCAGTAAATAAGGTCTTTGCTATTCTTTTCTGCTTTCATCAGACCTAACTGGTACTCAAGAACACCCTTTTCTCCAATATCCGCAGATATGACATTTGTGGTTGGCAAATACCAGAATTCTTCACGAAAAAATGTTGACAACACTTGCTCTATAACAGAATTACATATAGTCTTTGTTTTTGAATCATGTCTGGAATACAAAATTTCGTTCAGAAGAATAACATTTTCCTTTCTTTGATGTGGTGAAGAAACAAATTTGTCCAGAAGATAATCTAAAATGATTTGAAGATCTGAAAATGTGCCTATTGCCAAGCAAATCTTTCTTATCATCGAGAAAATTCTAGGGTCTTTGAAATTTTTAAAACGATATAACTCAGCATCAGTGTGGTTTGTGCCATCATAATACTTGTTACTGACCAGTTCTTCTGACGATATAGTGTTTCTTTCTTCCACAATTTTTACATCATTTGTGTCAAGTTCCAATATCTGCAACAAAAGGATTTCCAATTAAAATTTATCTGCTGCAAGACTGTAAAGTATCATTTCTGTGCAGGGAAGGCCAGAACAATAATTTTGAAATTTGAGGATAACAAACCTTTCCTGCAAAACCATGCACAGAATATGAAGCAAAGGATTTTAAAGGGACCTTGTATTCTTTGTTTTTTTTGTTATCAAAAGTCAGAAATTAAAATGTTGTAATATTTGAAGGGAACATTACAGGATAAACAAATATTGTGCATGGAATCTATCACCGATTCTTAATAATCCATAATTTTTTTGACCATGTGAGAATGAGTTGACAAGTGAGTTAAGAGTGTCAAATAGTTCTAAAACCACTGGAAATAATAGAATTTGTGCACAAATTGAAGAAAATGGGTGGCAAGAATTTTGTCAGACACTGTATTGAAAACCAGAAACTCTCACCTGAATGAAAGATTTGATTATTTTTTCTAACATAACCACCGAGTTTAAAACTTTGGATATTTGACTTTCAAGGAGATTGAAATAGCCAGCAATTATATTCAGAACCATCAGTTTTTGATCATCATCTGCTCCTCTCATTATTCTAGGCAGAGCCAACAACTTTTCATAAAGCTTTCCTTCGATGAATGTGAATAATGAGCCTCCATCTAAAAATAATATTTGTGAGAAACTTAAATTTTGTGTTATGACCCAAAGCTGTCTGTAGCTCAGTCAAAAAATGGAAGGCAGTATGTTGGTAACACTGGGTTACGTGAAGTGTTCATAGTATAACAAGAAGTTTTTGCATTTGAGTTTTTGCATACAAGAGGTATATGCACTTTGTAAATATTTAGAAATAGATTGTTTCTCATCATTCAACAATTAGAAAATATATTGCAAGACTGGCCCCGAGGATCAATATTTAGTTTCATTGGGCTTGGAATGAAAACATCAAAATTTTCTTTATTAATGTTCTCTGTAAATTCATTGCTCCTGATTCCGATGGTGAAGTTCTTTTTTTAGAATTGTTAACTGCTTTGAAGCTACAACGCTTCAAAATTGTGATTTTCAAGACTTTTTGTGCAAAAATCTGTGTGCAATCTGTGAGGAATTTTAGGAATGTGTGATGCATTAAGATTTACAAATCGCGGAAGTGATGCAGGCTTCAGTACTGAACACTGTATTTCAAAGTGGGAATCGCGAAGTGGGTGGAAATAGTGTGATATTTGTGCTCTAAATGACACTAGCTATCTAACTACAAATCATATGCAAGGTATTTTCTTGCGAAAATTTCAAGCCCATATGAAATAAGCAAACTTTTTGAGTTCAGTTTGTAGCAAGACTTCATGTCGATCATTTTACCTTGTGAATTATCGAGCGCGTCAAATAAGAATGCTTTTGCAAACAGTTATACAAATTATGAGTAAAAGTCAGTAGCCCACAACTTGATTCTAAGGAGCAAATTGACCAAGGGAAAGAGTTTTTATAGAACCACACAAATTGCACATTTTAGGGCACTTTCCCCACTTTCCAACTTGCGTTGCCACTGTCAAAGAATCAGTTATCGACACGACCCCCAAGAAGGGATAAATTGCCCCAGGGCCTCGTGGTCAGGGGGCCTCAAAAGTAATGAAATCCATTTTTAAATGAAATTGATTAAAAAAATTAAGAAAATTATACCTTAAAAAGGTAAACTTTTTAAACGTTTGCATGAAAGAATCAATTTATGCTAATCTAAAATTCTTTTGCCTTTCCGTTTTGGCCTTGTCTTTCCAATTCGCCTAGGGGTCTACAGAACCTTTCAGCATCCCTGGTTATCATAGTTGCATCATTTTCATGGTATCGCGATCCAAAATTGACATTATGAAAATAACTTGCGGTATCAGGGACCTTGTACCCCAGATAATTTTAAACATTTATTCATATCTTATCTTTTTTAGCATATCAAACTGCCTACCGCTACTAAGTTACATGATTGTATTGCGATCAAAAAGTTAAATTATGACAATAACTACTTAGAGGCCTTGAACCTAGTACCCCAGTCTATAAAAAGCATAAGGGGGATTTTTTCAGCGTCATTTCATATCCTATCTTTTTCAGTGTATCAAAGTGCCTATGACTACCAAGTTCCGTGCTGGTACCGTGATCTAGTGGCTAGATTATGACAATTACTACTTAGAGGTTTGGAACTTAGTATCCCATTCTATAAACAGCACAAAGGAAACTTTTTCAGCGTCTATTCACACCCTATCTTTTTCAGCGTATCAAACTGCCTATCTCTATCAAGTTCCATGCTGGTATCACGTTTTATACAATTGGTAACTTCTTATCTTCTTACAGCCCTCACTATGGCTGAATTGGCTATGTAAATCTTGATGCGTCACTCGCCCCAGCCTCTTTTTGCACGCGACCAACCTGTAAAAACCCCCAGAAATTGCTATTTATGGGCTTCAAATGAAAAAAAACTAAACTTAATTTTGAAATCAGCGATGATTAGTCTATCAGAATCAAGAATAAAAAAAATTTCCATTTTTTTCATTTCAGTAGCACTTTAACGGTCCCGTGATAATGGCAGTTCTTAATTTTGCTCTCTTCCTAAGGTAATTTGCACTTTCCTGACTAGAGCAGTCACAATAGTGTTGGGTATTTTTTGTGCTGTTTTCTAATTTAAAATGAATAATGGCAAAAAGTAGTTTCAAAATGTCATAAAATATAATGTATTGTCATCTTCAGGAAACATTTTATGACAGATTTGCCATATCATGAAATTCTTAGTTTATCATTGCCAAATCGGATAATAGTTTAGGCTTTGGTACCTTGGGGTCAGGCACAAATTCAATGGGTAATGACAGACCAATCTGTACTCAATATTTCATACTTGAACAAAACATTATCTCAATGGTAGATTGAACATACCTTTCTCAATGATAGTTTGAACTTTCTTTATTGCTTTACCAACTTCTGTGGAAACCTTTTCGTGCTCATCATTCTGCATACTTGCTAATATCTCCAGAAGGACAGGTGTACATGAGCTCATTGAGATACTACACTCTAAAATTATTGTCTCTGCAAATACAATGGCTGCCTGCCTAACTTTGAAACTTGAGTCACATGCCACCCTATGAATAACTTTTTCAATCAAAATGTGCAACTTTGATGAAGTTTCTTTCATCCAATCATCATTTCTCTGAACCATGATATCATTGCTCTGCCTTTCAACTCTAGGTGTATGGCTTGTTTTCTTTTCTAAAGTGCTGTTTTGTTGAATTTCATGCATCCTTTGGAATAAGCTATCTTTAATTTCAGTACTTTTTACAAAACTAAATTTCGAGTCACTCATCACCAAAGTAACAAAATCTTTGAAGGATTCAGTGATAGCAGCCACAAGGTTCTGTCCTACATTTACTTGATCTGTTAAAATTCTGCTAAATGACAAAGAAATTCCTGGAATGAAGCTACAGAAAACATCACTTATCATTTGAAGTTCTGGTTCATTCAATGCTTTATGTTTAAGTGTAAGATAACCCAGACATTCCAAGGCTTTCAGTCTAAGATTTCTCTCGACCTCGTATTCTAAAAGAGCCAGAAGCAAAGAAACTGCATGCCCAAGTCTTGGGAGCATTCCTTTGTTAAACAAACATACAAGAACTTTCTTGCATGAATTTTGTAGCAAGTTGGTGATGCACACTGTAATACTTAATTTGACCTCCTCTGGTATTAATGCAATCATCTCCTTTCCATTTGGTTGTTTCATTGAGCTCAAAAGAACACAAAAAATATCAAACATTTCCATAAAGAGTACCTCGGACTTCGTGATTACCATTTCAAACACAATTGCCATACACTCTAGAGTCTTTATGAGCAAGTTTTCATTCTTTCTGTCTATTCTTTGGATGGTTAGCTTCAATGGAAATATGATATATTCAGCCATGCCTTTTTCATTGAGGAGGCTTCTCTCAACAGATTGCAAGCCCACTCTTAGATTATTAAGGCTCCTGACAGTGGGTTGCTGTGCAACTTGTATACACAATGGCTTAAGGTAGTGAAATGCATCATCCGCATTCATGCTTAGCACTGGAGTTCCTACCAGACGTCCTTCAACTGTTTAATACAATCTGGCCTAAAAATGACAAAATTTCTGGATTAGTAGAAAAATTCAAAGCAAAGATTCGAAATTACCAGTTTGAATTTGAGAAGTTTAATTTCTTTTTGTTCATATGCTGAGCATCATGGAGGACATTTGCTTGTGTCAGTGCTTATATTTGTACTAATTCATCTGTCATGATGACAATAATGTACAGCAATGAATTTCGTAGCACTTCAGAAAACCTTATTTACAAACATTCTATTCATTGAATGCTGGAGGAAATGTTACCACAATAGTTGGTTGCCTTTGGTCTGCTACTTCGTGCATGACAGTCATTTAGGGATTTAGGGATGCAGATTTAGGAAATGTTGTGCAAGACATTTGCATATACTATACAAGGGCTGTTGCTACTGTGGGAGCTGAGGTCACCACTGCCCTCAGACACTTTAATGTATATTCTTAAAAACATCATGTCATGCATATTTTGTCAGATAAAATTGCATGTCAACTCGCACAACATTTCCTAAATCTGTTGCATTGTGTGAGTTGACTAAATAATTACGAATACACTCATTTTCTTTTATAAGAAACTGGCTGTAAGAAACAAGTACTGGACAGTCAGAAAAAATTAAGAAACTTCAGTACTCAAAGCAAAAAAATTAAGAAATGATAAAACTGAGAACAACATAATTTTGTAAAATCCAAGAACAATATTGCCCTGTTGGCCTAGAACTTAAGACACAAGAGATAAAAACATACTTCCCAAAAATAAATACAGCATCGGAATGGAAGCGAATCTCTTGACATGATAAAAAAGGTCACAAACATTTCACAACATCATTCATGACATCATAATCAAGAAACTCTTAAGAAACAATGAGTATTGAAATTTCCAGAGCATTAAGAAACTGGAGTACTCAACATCGACCTTTGTTTCTTATAAAAAAGGAGTATCATTGACTATAAATACTGTGTTGATGCTAGCAGTGCTGACATATCTCATCCCGATTAGCAGTGCTCGCTATGCCACGAACACAATGCCTTGACACTTACACATGATATTGGTTGTTATCTTAGTTTATACTCCAAATCCTTGAATTAGCACCCTGGGTTTATTTATTTTTGATATTTTTGGATGGGGGCCTATTTGAGGGAAAGGGGCTTATACGAGCAAGGGGCTTATGAAATTGTAGTAGACATTAAAAAGACATTATTAAAAGACCTCATTTATTTTAGTGGGAATTTCTTTATGAGCATTTAATTAATAACTACCAAAAGTATGAATTAGTTGTGGTAATTCAAGAAAACGCCATATAGGCAACCTCAGATGGCAACAAATCATCATTATGGAAGAGTCCAATTTGAGAATTTACGGTAGCAGTCGGGGCTTATTCGAGGGGGGGGGGCTTATTGAACATTTTTAGTTCTAGGGTGGGGGCTTATTTGAGGGGGTGCTTTTAGAGGGAAGGGGGCCAATTCAAGGATTTACGGTATGTTAATCAATAGTCAACAATCTTCTGTTCAAAAAATTGCAATTTCACTCTAAATGCAGTTTTCTTTTGGAAAACGATATTATTGAAAAAAGATTCAGTTCTAAAAAGGCGCTAAGAAGAAGGGTTTTATCCTGAAACTTATTCTTGGTCCTCTCTACTTCTACTTCTGCTTTGGTGCCCAGGGCCTAAAATAAGCGTGAATCTGACACACTTTGTGGAGTTGTAAATTAAAATTGTGGAACTGTGATTGTAGAAAGTGTGGATTTGTAAATAATGCTTGTTCTTAAAAGTGCAGCATAAAATACTAATCGAAATGCCTAAGAAAGAAATGGGAACATTTTTTCGATTTGAAGTGAATGCCCAATCCCAGCCTTATTGCACTCATTTTTTATAAGAAAATTGGGATAAGAAATAAGCAATGGACAATAAAAAAGAATTAAGAAACTTCAGAACTCGAAGCTTGAGTACATGCGGAGAAAAATCAATTGCGCTTTATGATATTGTTGTGTGCTATTTTGAAGTAATATGGACTCTGTATACAGCTTTGATTTTAGGACATCATTTCAATCTAGTTTGCTTTTATGATTTGCTTCAAAAAAGACACTGAGCCTAAAGACCAAGAGTAATGTATTTTGGGGTTTAAAGATTTCAGTAGATATCAGAAAAAGCTATAAAGCAATTCAACTAAGGTGTTTTAAATTTAGTGCAGCCGCTTAATCTCAAACAATTGACGAATTGTGCATTTTATGATACAAGTATAAATTTGGTACAAGTACACAATTTGACATGCTGATTAAGATGAGATGCAGACCCCACTTCAAAAATGCCCCCCCCCAAAATCTATTCTTAGACTGGGGTACCTGCACCCAGTCCTTCTTTTTGCCTTCTTCCATATCTTTTAAACTGTGCAAGATATAAATCTGAAATTTAGTTTTCTGGCGTAATAGAGTTCTAAAGTGATGACGTGACAAAAATCTATTTTTAGAATTTTTTAATTTGGATCCCATAACCTGAAAGAGCATCATGAAGCACCTCTAAATTTGCAAAATCAGGCAAGTGTATTACGAAATGGCAGAGATATGGCCACATGTTTATTGGTTCTCTCCCCATCAAACCTCTGTATTTTGGTCTCTGTTCATAACTTTATGAACAGAGCCAAAATAACAGTGATTCGTTAGCAAACTTCAAATCTTTCATTAGCCATATCTCAACCGATTTTAGACATATTTGGCCAATTTTGCGTATTTGAAAGTATTTCATGGCGATCTTTTACGCTATGTGGTTAAAATTCAAAAATTTTAAAAATAGGTTTTTGATGACGTCACACTTTAGAACTCTATTTGACAAAATGCTATTTTTAGACTGGGGTACCTGTACCCACTACTTTTTTGCCTTCCTCCATATCTTTTGAACAATGCAAGCGATAAACTCGAAATTTACTTTTTTGACGTACTTTGACATGCTAAAAAGGATAAAATGCAGACCCCACTTCAAAAATGCCCCCAAAAACTATTTTTAAACTGGGCTACTTGTACCCAGTCCCCTTTTGAGTCTTCCTTCATATTAGCCTGTCTTCATATCTTTTGAATTATTGAAGATAGATATATACCAAAAAAATTTTGTCTGGCATAATTTGACATGCTAAATAAGATGAGATAGAAACCTCGTATCAAAAGCGCTCCTAAAAAGCTTTTTTTAGACTTGGATCCTTATCCAGTTCTTTCTTGGTCTTCTTCTATATCTTTTTTGACATGCTGAGAAAGATGAGATTTCCCTAAAAACGCACCCAAAAGCTTTGTAACCATGAAGAAGCTGACACTAGAATGTTTGTCTACGTGAAGGGTATTGCCAGTTCAGGACATGGAAGAGTCGCAATCGAAACCGTCGACACTGATGTTATCATAAAAGCAATTGCATTGTTTCTTCATCTCAGCTGAGTACAGCTTTGGGTCGAGTTTGGGACAGGAGAAGACAAAAGACGGTTACCACTCCATGATTATACAAATTCACTTAAAGAAAGGGTTTGCTTTGGCTTCTTATTTAGGTTGGCAGCCACATATTTTGTGGTTGGCAGCCAAATGCAGCCAGCTAAACGCAGTATACAAAAAAGCTAAATTGATGCTAATCATTGGGAGTGATATCGTAATCAAAATTTGCTTTGTAGGTTACAAAAGTTTTCACTTGCTTTTATCAAAACTGTCTGTTATCTTGTTATCTGTTAATTTGTTTCATCATTCATCATTTGCAATTTTGAAATTATTTTAAAAAGTTTTGAATATTATCTGTGCAAAAAATTTTGTTTTATTTTCATTTTCGTTGTTTTTTAAACATGCGGCCAGAATTCAGCCAAATTTTGCTTCTTCGGCCAAATCAATTTGTGGGGGCCAAAGGGTTTTGAGAAACTGCCAAAATGGAGAAATCTGGCCATCAAACCATGAATCTAAATTGCCTTTTTATTTATGAAGAATGAATACACTGGGTTGTCAAAAAGGCCAAATTGCAACTCTGGCTACTTTTGATATTCTGAGCATGCATTAGCCTCTTTCTCGAGCAGGGTTGCCTTGATTTGAAATCTAGCATAATTTTTGCAAATCTAGCACAATCTCATGACAAATTTGGCGTAATTCCAAAATTGAGATCTGGTGTGTGGTTTCTGCATTACAAACAAGATGGGGGTAAAGGTCATGCTTTCAAGCTGGGCGAAAAGAGAATAAGAAGAAACAAGCACAATTGTACATCAGTGAGAGAAGAGTTTATTTGCCATCTGTAATGAGGTTTTCGTTTAGAATATCAAAACTTTTAGAAGAACATATTTGATGGCAAAAATTATTTGATGAGCTGAATGCAGTTAAGAACTTTCCATAAGTAAAAGAGACTTGAGAAAGCTTCACCCAGAAAGCTTTGTCCCGGACAAAATATTTCATTCAATCATGCATTAAATTTTGAGAAATAAACGACTAAGATCGCAGAGATCTGAGACTTGTTCTCAGAGGAATTCTACCAGACGATGACAATGGCTCGGATTCTCGCAGCAAACCCTAGTTCTATCAATGTAGAGATGCTGATTCCCACCTACAACAAGATAGAGGCAGGTGGGGAAAGCAGCATAGCTCCAGAAAAACTCAACTAGGTTTCTGTTGCAATGAATATGTTTGATCTAGCAAGTATCGAGTTCCGAGAAAAGCTGCAAATATATGGCTCCCAAAAACCAAAAAACACCAAAGTCTGGCAAGAAAGACTGATTTATGGGAATTTTTGAAGGTGAAAAGAAATAGAAATAACTTTGACAGTGTTCCGAACAAACCATGTTAAAGAGTTTCCTTTCGATAACTTTTTGCTCACATATTAAGACATCGCTATATGTAGCTAATTTTCTTATTAAATCCATATATTGTAAAGAAGGACATGCTATTTGCACTATGATGGCAGTTTCTATATTTGCCGCCCCCATGATGCCAATCCCAGCAAAATACCACGCCCAATTTTTATAAAAAGTGTGGATCTGTAAAAATTTCTTATTTTAGGCCCTGTTGGTGCCTCTGCTGGTTCTTACAACACGCTTCACTTCTAAAGAATAGGAGAAGGTATTACTAACCATTATGCCATTATATCAGCCGATCTTTCAAAGGCAAACTTTGAATACTGACATGGTGAACTTCTGATAACATCACGCAAATACTTTACGCAAATAAAAGCTGTCAATATTGTGGAGGTTGCAACTTTCTGTGCTCATGCTGCTGCCATTGGATTGAACGATGACTAGTCTCTTTTCGGCGAAAATACAGACTCGTTTTCATTTCCTGTTGTTTTGGTCCATATCATTTGTTTTGGTATTCGTAGATGTCTATGTGTTTATTACTTTGTTACAATTTTTTGTAGTATCTGTAACTGAAAATGGAATGACATCTAAGAAACATCCTCATATAAAGCATATCAAACACATTTTGGAGTTCGAACTTATCTGAAGTATTTTCAAATTTATATGTGTCCGTCAGCATTTTTAAGAAAGTAATGCTTAAATCCTGTTTTAATTTATTATTTTCGATCCGCCCTTTGAATTAGTTTGATAGAACGTTACTTGCATTCAATTTCTTGCAATCATTCACAGCGTTTTATGATTTTTTTAGGCACACTTTGTTGCGTTTAGTTGAAATTCAGTGCTTGGAATTTATGAGGCCCCCTAGACCTCATGTCCCTGGGGCAGTTTGCCTCTCCTTGTCCCCCTCTCAGTGGCCCTGTTCATATTTAACGTATCCCTTTTACAGGGCCCTGTTTGTATATGTTAACCTCCAAGTGTCTTAATCTAAACTATTCTCTTGACTCTATATATGTAAGTGAAGGATTTTTTCGCCAAGGATTTTTTTCACATGAAATAATTTCCTGGGTTTTACAAACTAATTTGAGAGAGTGCCCCGTCTAGCCATAGCGCCCCTGCTATGATGCTTTACGTAATTATTCTGTATTGCCTGTTCTTGTGTGTACACAATAAAGCCTCTGTCTGAACTTTTAAGCCATTGCCACGTTTTCTCCTTATCGACTTTGTATGGCATTTCCCTTATAAACTGACCGTATCTATTCTTTCTCATCCATTTATTCTTAAGATCATCAGCCACTTGCTCTTTGAATTCATTGTTTGGCATGGTACTATCAGTGCAAATTGTCCCTTTAGCACAAACTCCTCTAAGCAACTGCTCTCAGGAATTCAGAACATACTGACCTAACTTGTTCTCTTCTCCCTTAACTACCAGTTCGACATTGCTAAATCCTCTACCCCCTTCTTTTTTCTTCATGTACAGCCTGTCAACGTCGCTTTTTGGGGTGAAATGCTCCGTACATAGTCATGGTTTTTTTCGATTTTCTATCAATCTTCTTCAATCGCTGCTTTTCCACTCTAATATCCCAACACTGTATCTGAATATTGCCAGTGCCCAGTGCCCACGTATTAATCGCTATTACTTTGTTTTTACCATTCAGTTTTGATTTTAGGATTAATCTCAACCCTCGTTTATACTCCTTTACTATCCTGTTCTTCATCTCCTCTTCTTTTTCTTGTTAAGCTTAACTATACCTAGTTATGTGTAGCTTTTCTCCCCCACTTCCTTAATTTTATCACCATTTGGGATTTCTATTCCTTAACTTCTAATTATTTTTCTTCTATTTAATATATAAGAACATCATATTTCTTAATCCCGTTCCATTCCAATATCAGTGCTGAATATATGTACTGTCCGCACTAACAAATCAATCCGTTCTTCATTTTTGGCATAGGGCTTTAAGTCGTCCATGAAGAGCAGATGATTTGAGCTGAATTGCTTTTTCCCTAGTCATACTCTGATTTTACTTCGACTGGTATTATCGTCATCGGGATCATACTCACTGCAAATAATAGTGGTGATTAACTGTCCCCTTGAAAGATTCCCCATTTAACATGAACATCCCCAAGGTCCTCTCCATTTGACGTAAATGATAGTTTCCAGCTAGCCATACTCATCTCCAAAAATTTTCTCACATTTTCAGTAACTCCAAAATTTTCATGCACTCTTTTATCCAACAATGGGGGACAGAATCATAAGCTTTCTTGTAGTCCACCCATGCCATAGCATAGCAAGAATCGTGTGCCTTTTTCGACAATCTTTCAATATTGTTTTCTCAATCAGCAGTTGATCTTTCGTCCCCCGACATTTGCGTTTTCACCCTTTTTGTTCATATGGTAGTAGATTCTCTCTATTTTGAACATAGCTTCGGTAGAGCGTAGACGTGAATGAAACTCCATATCGTTGATTTTATCTTTAAATATACACAAAACGTGACTATAAACAACAATAACGTAAACGTAACTTGTTAGCCCATCATGAATTTGTAGCGTGACTTTATCGTAACTTCACTACTTCAAACAACTTAACCTTACAATATAGGGCGTGAATATAAAACGTAAGAAGACTGGGACGAGTAGGAATCCCCCATGATGGCTTGGGCTGCGAAATATATATTGACTTCACAACATACTCCCCCGATTGAGTTGCCTGCACTCAATTTACAATAATACATATTAATCAATCATTATTCATCAACAAACGTAAAAACATTTTTCTTTAAGCAAGCTGAAACTGTAAGCGTATACATATTGAAATATTTACATATTGTCTCTTCTAAGAAACTCTCCTAACTTTGCAGCTGCGCGCTTTAGATCGCGTAATAGTTCTATCTGCTGGCTGCGCAGGCGCTATAGGTGCGTTGACTTGATTTGCTTCTGTCTTAGGTTCCTTACATGCAATTTCTAAAGGTACAAGTAATTTCAAGGGACGTCTAAATACTTTACCCTTACTCCTTTCACCTGCTATCTGGATCTTTGCTGATCTTACTCTTCCATCTGTACCTACAATTAACTCAAGAATTTTACATAATTTCCAAAAAGTGCGTTTTTTATCGTCATCCTTTAAAAGAACTATATCTCCAACTGATATGACTGGCTCTTCCCGTTTGTCTTTCGGTCTATAGGCTTCCATAATACCTGTTAAATATTCCTTCTTCCATCTCTTCGTGAATTGTTGAAGTAGAGTCTTATGATACTTGGCTCGTTTTGACAGAGCCTCGTATGTACTTAGCATTTCATAGTACCTGTCTTGGGGCAAAAGTGATAGATTTCTTCCATCAATTAATTGACACGGTGTCAATGGATATGAAATACCGTCAGTGTCATCATATACATAAGTAATTGGCCTAGAGTTGATTACTGCTTCGACCTCAATCAAGATGGTATTTAATTCTATTTGCGTTAGGTATGACCGACCTATTACCTTTTTTAGACAACGTTTTACGCTCCTTATTAACCTTTCCCAAGCACCTCCTTGCCATGGGCTTCTATCAACTATGAATTGCCACTTAACTCCTTTCTTTTCAAGACTTTCACCTAACCTAGGGGAACGCAAAAGATGTTTTACATCCTTTGAAGCTGACTTAAAGGTCTTAGCGTTGTCACTTACCAATAGAGACGGTAAACCTCTACGTGCTGTGAATCTTCGAAACGCTCGTAAAAATGACTCGACATTGAGCGATTCTACAAGTTCTAAATGAACTGCTCTTGTCGACATACAAGTAAAAAGACAGACATAAAACTTCTCTTCTCCATCATTGTTACCTTTACTGGCAACTGTCAATGGACCTGCAAAATCTAGCCCTGTATTTGCAAATGGGGGCTGATCATCGACCCTCATTCGTGGCAAGTCTGGACAAAATACAGTAGAATATGGCAAACCTTCTAATTTCCTACATGTGATACATTTGCGTACAATACTTTTAATTAATTCCCTTGCACGAGGAATCCAATACTTTTGTCGTAAAAGATTTAACGTTTCCCTTATTCCATCGTGCATGACTTTTTCGTGGCAATAGAGAACAAGCAATTTGGAAACCTGATGAAACTTCGGTAATAAGATTGGTCTTATGCTTGACTCTATGACGGATGCATTTTTTATACGACTTTGACACCTCAAAATGCCCTTTTCGTCTACGAAGAGCTGAAATTGCGAAACGTACAAAGGGGGTTTTTTGTCCCCTTTTGATTGTAATTAAACAATTTCCTTACAAAAGAATTCACCTTGAATTGAGCGTATAAGAACATTTTCTGCGTTAGCAAATTCTTCTATATTTATCTGATTTTCTTGTTGACAAGCATTGTTTTTTAACGATGCGCGTAAATTATGTATATAACGAAGTACCCATGCTAATATACGGACACATTTTCGGTAAGAACCAGACCTTTCAAAATCTACAACGTTGCCAACTTTTGCCTTAGTTGCTAAAGCATGCGTGATATTGGGGCTACATTTTACTCTTTCCTCTAAAGCGGAACCGGATTCGAAAATATCTTCTTGCTTAGGCCATTTTGTGGGTGGATGTTTTAGAAACCCCGGACCCTCCCACCAAAAAAGATTTTGCTCTAACTTGCGACCAAATATACCCCTTGACGGTAAATCAGCTGGGTTTTGAGATCCCGGGCAATAAAACCATTCATCGCGGCTTGAAGTTCGTAAAATATCCGACACGCGATGGCGTACAAATTGCTTCCAAACCTTATTGTTCTTTATCCAGCAAAGAATGCAAACCGAATCTACCCAATAAAATACTTTGATAGGCGTGCCGTGAAGCTCCTCCCCAAGAGTACCTTTTACTGTGCTGATCAATTTTGCGAGTAACTGTGCTCCTAAAAGCTCTAAACGTGGAATGCTTTGTTTTTTTAGAGAACAAACCCTGGCCTTGGCAGTGACAAACTTGATGCTTACCTCCCCCGTATCGTACACAATGCGGAGATAAACAATTCCAGCGTAAGCAGTCTCGCTGGCATCTGAAAACACATGTATTTCGACTTGGCTTACTATTTTACCTGGGTCAAAAAAACATCTTGGCATGCGAATCCCGTCTAAACGACTTATTTCCGAAATGAAACGATCATATTTTTCCCTTGCTTCTCCTGTAAGCTCTTCATCCCACCCCCATTTGTCTACGCAAAGTTCCTGAAAGAGCACTTTCAAATTGATGGTATACACACTAAGACAACCGATCGGGTCAAAAATCTTGGCTGCTAACTTTAAAAGAGAGCGTTTTGTGGGCTGAAGTGTTTTTGCTAGTTCTATAATGGACCCCAGATCAAAAAACAGTTCATCCTTTTTACTTTCCCAATTTACTCCAAGGACCTTGTTATTATTTTCCCTTTGAGGTGGGCCTATTGTTTGCTGAGCGAAGGATTGATCATCTTGTATGATCTCCTTCGCATTATCACCATTGGATACGTTACCTGTTTCCACCTTTTTGATTTCATGTAACAAAGCTGTGTCATTAGTTTTAAATTTGCGAAGGTTAAACCCACCTTCGGACAAAATCTCCCGTGACTTATGGAAAATCTCTAACGCCTCATCAATAGAATTTGTGCTACATGATAAGTCATCAGCATAAAGCCGATCTAACACTTTTACAACACGAGGAAATCGATTAGCATATTGAGCAATGTGTTTCTTAATTGTGGCTCCCAGTGTATATGGCGATGGTCTTAAACCAAACACCAGTCTACAATACTTATACTGAATAACCGTTGGATTCGGCTTACCAGGGCCGTAAATCTGTCATGTAGAGCGGGGGGGTCAGTAGAGCGAATGAATATAAAGTATGCAGTGGGTCATGGCACCACAAGGGATTTATGGTATGTGTTATGGAAACAGTTGAGGGGCAAATTACTTTAAAAACAAAAGTCAATATTTTTGGATTTCTCAAGACTTTCTGCTCTACAGAAGGTATTTACAGATATTCCTTAGTACATTGACTTGTGTATATGATTGGATGGATAACATTTTTCAGAGACGGCCCCAAGAAATTGAACCTTGGGAGCTAAGAATCAAGTTTTTCTCTCGTAGGAGGACCCACCATGGTTGGGTCCGACGCGGAAGAAAATTTTTGAAATTTTACCTTCTAGAAAGGCTAAAAAAGCATTCCCCAGACTAAAATTAATAAAATACTAGAATCGCTCAGGATAGAAAGTTTGGCGTTTCTCAGAAGAACACAGATTATTGTTTATTGGGTGAAATTTTGGAGGGGAAGAGTCATGCTTAAACCTTAGAGACAGACTTTGGGGAAATATAGGACACTGTTGTATTGATTGGTAGAAATTTACTTTCTGAACAGAAATGTGCGTTTTCCTTATTTTGACTGATTTCAGTAGGCCATGTTTACACATCAAAAATGAATACATTTTAATGATACAAAAGTGATTTTCTAAATAAAAGTAAATAATGGACAAATAATAGAAATGTACGTAAATAAGTTAGTAAATAGGTCAAATGAAAAAACAGATTGCTCTCTTTTTATTTCATACTCTGTTTTCAAAAATAAAACGGTAGAAAACAGTAGAAAACGGTAAAAACGGTAGAAAACGGTAAGTTTTTATATTGTAAAAATTATAAAAACCACTCTGCTTACAAAAATAACCTTAGTGGCTGAGGTTTGTTGCAATAACACAGAAAATGTAGTTTGGTTCTAACCCGGCTACCAGGGATTTTTTTCTTCCAAGAAAAATGATGGTAATTTCTCCAAAAAAATCGTTTTGCTCCAGATTTTGGGGGGGGTCCAGTCCCCCCCGTCCCCCCCCGGGATTTACGGCCCTGCGGCTTACTAATGTCGTCATCCAACAAAAAACGTATAGCATCCCGGTCTTTCTCGTCAATTTCAATCTGAAGGAATGCCTTTTCAACATCAGCTGTTATAGCAATGGCATGTGAGCGGAAACGTAATAACGTATCGAATAATGGCGGCATGTAATTATCACCAAGTTCTAAACATTCATTAAGAGATAAAGCTTCCTTGTGCGATTTCGCACTTCCATCAAAAACAACACGAAGTTTTGTTGTTTCACGATCTCGTCGAATTACACCATGGTGAATCATAAAATGAGGATTACCCTGATTCTCCTCCTCCACAGGGACTTGCTCAATTATTTCGTTGTTTAATTGCTCTTTGAAAATGTTATCATATTCAGATAATAATTCAGGGTTTCCTTTTAACCGGCAAAGCAAAGATTTTAAGCGATTTAATGCCAAGTTATAATCATCATTAAGGCAAGATATATCAACCTTCCAAGGAAGGCTTACCTAGTACCTTTTACCATTAAAGGTGATTTCAAATTGCTCGTCTTGTTTGTTTTCATTTGTGGGTTCACTCCCCTTGTCAATCCCGGATGATTCTTGTTTCCAAAACTCGCGAAGCGTTTGTGTTATTTCCTCATTTTCTTCGATAGGCCTTCCAACTGACGTATCTAAAATCAAATTAGAAGTCACTTTAGAATAGGTTTTAGGCTCCAAGGATCCTGGTACTTTTCCCGAAAGTAGCCATCTTAATTTGCTACTTACTGCTATTGGCCCTGATGTACCTCTAATAACATCACCAATGATTACATCATACAAATAATCATTACCAATAAGCAAATCAATGCGCCTATTTTGCTCGCTTAGCTTCTTGTCCGCTAGATTAAGGCCTATCAAATGCTGATACTTGCTTACGTCTATGCGCGTATTTATAGGCGAACAAATAGACTGATAGCCTATGGCGCTTATCAAAATTGGCGTCTCATCTATTCCTGTATCTAACTTTAACTTTACGACGTCACATTTCTTGCGTACTGATTTCTCAGTTCCAAATGTGTTCAAATTTAAGTTTTCCTGTCTTTCGACTTCCAGATTCAGTTTTCGTCTGACTTTTCAGAGATGTAGCTTCGTTGGCTCCCACTATCGAAGAAAACATTGATTTTCATCCTCTGAGCCTTGTCTGCTTCTTAAAGGACAAGTGACACGCTTTTGGCGCCAAATTTTTTTCTTCTTTTAACTTAAAGTAAAATGCTGTATGAGAGTGCTGTTGAAATATTTTTCCTTTCTGATCTCATTTTCCTACTTAAAAACCCTTTTCAAATTATGGCGGGAAATGAATCACGTGACAGCGTGACGTAGATTGTGATAATTTGTTATTGCTGCTACTGGTATACAGTGCAATATTAACGTTTACAACACGCTTCTAACCGAATTCAGTTCGTCTGGACATGTCGCGTCGTGTTTCGTAAACTCTCTATTAATGACAGGAAAATTCCGAGTTATCACAATGTACGTCATAGGGTCACGTGATAAAAAGGAAAATCGCGCCCCCTGCGCCCCCTGATTAGAATTTTTTGTTCTAAACCAGGAAAAACTTACTTCTAAATGATGATCTATTAGTAAATGAAAAGAAAAGATAGGGTGAAAAGTGTGTCACTTGTCCTTTAAACATACGCAGTGGCCGTCTGCAGCAAAACTTCTTGTTTTCTTGTAACACTGGTAGTTACTTTTGTTTCTTCCTCCGTTTGTTTTGCTCCTTTGTAGCAAATTGACTCGTGGTGAAAATTTCTGCCACATTTTCTGCAATTTCGATTTTCCCGACACTTTTTTGTCATGTGTCCAGATTTCAAGCAGGAAAAACATCGTTTGGTCTCCAATAGGATCTTTTTTCTACCCGTTATTTCCTGGACTTCTTTGCAGCTTGACGGAGAGTGTGCATGCCCACAATAAACACAATCTTGCACTTTTTCGTCTTTCGTTAAAAATGTCTTGGTAGTGCCTTGTGGTGATTTTGGTCCATATCCTGAAGTTTTGTCACATTTCTTTTCGACGGGCTTGATGTTATCGCTCAGTTCCCTGGCTTCAATTTCCTTTCTGACAATCTCCAATATTTCTTTTATCGGCCAAACTTCCTCGGTCGTCTTTCTTGCAACATGCAATGTAATTTTTCGCGGCATTATTGCCATAAGGATTGGTACTAACAAACTGCCATAACTTGCAGAACTCATACCAAGGGCTTCAAGCCCCCTTACGTGTACATTTATGCTGTCGTAAATGAAGCGCAATTGCTTCACGTTTTCGTTTGGGCAGTTTTGTAGCCCAAGGAGAGCCTGCACGTGCGTCGAGATTATTTGTTGTTTGTTGCCAAACCTCGCCTTTAAAATTTCCACCGCATTTAAATAATTTTGTTCCGTCAGTTCGAGTCCTGATACTGCACGGTATGCTGGACCCTCCAACAAATTCACCAAGTAGTTGAGCTTATCAACTGCAGTTATACTTTCGTTTTTATCTATGGCATTCTCGAAACTCTGCCAAAAGGACATGAAACGTGTAATATCTCCGTTAAATCGTGAAAGCGTTATTTTTGGCAGACGAATGGCAACAGAACCCATGGCAACCCCGCTTGTATTGAGACCATGTTCGTTGTTTGTTGCTTGTTCAACGTTTTCAGCTTCTCTGGAAGGCGTTGTCGTAATAATATGTGTCGTTCCACTCCCAACTCCGAATGCATTGGTCTGAGCGTATCGACCGTCTTTAAAAGCTTGAATTCTTCCCAGAATTTCATCGATTCTGAAATTCAGCTCCGTCGTTTCATCGATTTCTTTTTCAATGTTAACTTCTGGACATAAATCCAGTATCTTTTCGTTTAGTCCGTTCACATACGTTTGCTTTTCTTGAAGAGACTTTTGTATCGTTTCTAAACGAATCACCTTCTCGACTTGTTCTCCATTTTCATTAATTAGTTCTTCAAGAAGAGCCGTGGCTTGTCGTTCAAGCTTCGTAATGGAGGTTCTATTTCCTCCTCGTATTGCTAACAATTTCTTTAATTGTCCACTGTTACCTTCTGTATCAGTGGCCATGATTTCGTCGTATTCCGTGCCCCGCGTTGGGCGACATTATTCCTTGAACATAGCTTCGGTAGAGCGTAGACGTGAATGAAACTCCATATCTTTGATTTTATCTTCAAATATATACAAAACGTGACTATATACAACTATAACGTAAACGTAACTTGTTAGCCCATCATGAATTTGTAGCGTGACTTTATCGTAACTTCACTACTTCAAACAACTTAACCTTACAATATAGGGCGTGAATATATAACGTAAGAAGACTGGGACGAGTAGGAATCCCCCATGATGGCTTGGGCTGCGAAATATATATTGACTTCACAACACTCTCTTTCAAGGTATTCCACATTAATGGAAGGGAAGTAATTTGACGATAATTGTCCACTGTATTTCCTTTTCAAGGGTCTTTTTGGCATAAAACCGTCCGACCATAGGTCATCCATGCAGGCAAATAGTCCACTCATCCTCTCTAAGCAGGACCTTATTGAGATGTTCAGCAATTCTCTCGTGAAGGTTGGTAAGACAAGTTTTTGAGATATGGAGCTCGTTTCGTTTCGATTCGTTAAATATCACATTTCTTTTCTTTTCTTTTCGTTTCGTTTCATTAAATATCACATTTCTTTTCTTTTCTTTTCTTTTCGTTTCATTTCGATTCGTTTCGTTTCGTTTCGTTTCGTTTCGTTTCGTTTCGTTTAGTTAAATATCACATTTCTTTTCTTTTCTTTTCTTTTCGTCTCGTCTCGTTTCGTTAAATATCACTTTTCTTTTCTTTTCTTTTCGTTTCGTTTCGTTTCGTTTCGTTTCGTTTCGTTTCGTTTCGTTTCGTTTCGTTAAATATCACTTTTCTTTTCTTTTCGTGTCGTTAAATATCACTTTTCTTTACTTTTCTTTTCTTTTCTTTTCGTTTCGTTTCATTAAATATCACATTTCTTTTCTTTTCTTTTCGTTTCCATTCGTTTCGTTTCGTTTCATTAAATATCACATTTCTTTTCTTTTCTTTTCGTTTCGTCTCGTTTCGTTAATTATCACATTCCTTTTCTTTTCTCTTCGTTTCGTTTCGTTTCATTAAATATCACCTTTCTTATCTGTTCTTTTCTTTTCTTTTCGTCTCGTCTCGTTTCGTTAAATATCACTTTTCTTTTCTTTTCTTTTCTTTTCGTTTCGTTTCGTTTCGTTTCGTTTCGTTTCGTTTCGTTTCGTTTCGTTTCGTTTCGTTAAATATCACTTTTCTTTTCTTTTCTTTTCGTATCGTTAAATATCACTTTTCTTTACTTTTCTTTTCTTTTCTTTTCGTTTCGTTTCGTTAAATATCATACTTCTTTTCTTTTCTTTTCTTTTCGTTTCGTTTCTTTTCTTTTCTTTTCTTTTCTTTTCGTTTCGTTTCTTTTCGTCTCGTCTCGTCTCGTCTCGTCTCGTCTCGTCTCGTCTCGTCTCGTCTCGTCTCGTTAAATATCATATTTCTTTTCTTTTCGTTTCGTTTCGTTTCGTTTCGTCTCGTTTCGTTTCGTTGCGTCGAATAGAATAAGCCGAATTCTGGGCCGTTAGCGCATCGGCACAAGTTGCTTCACCTAACCCATACAAAATGCTAATCTTTGATATAGCTTAATAGACTCAAGTACAAGCAGCTTAAAGTTCTGGGTAGGAAATGGACAAAAAAAGTTCACTTTTCCCAACCTGAATTAAGAGCCTTGTCTTTCCTAAACGAAAAAATAACAAGAACTTTGAAACCATGAATAAATAAGTATTAGAAGAAACACACCGCGCTTGAGATCAAAAGGGGAGGGAGGGACGGGAAAAGAGAACAGCATACAAAGTAAGCACGACAATTCCGACCTAAAGCAATTTAATACACCCATCTGAGTCAAGGAACCCACACTTTCGCGCAGAAGCTCAAACTATAAAACTCCTTCAATCTCTATTATTCCCAATGGCATCAAAGAAGCGCATAAAGACTTAAATACCAAATTGAAGCATGACAATTGACAACCAAATGAGAGTAATACAAATAAGCTAAAATTAAAACCTCAGCAAAATCAAGTTCTATTACGTCACTCGTGAAATTAACTCTGATAAAATTTCATTTGATCAGCATAAAAATAGGATTCCGGATTCCGTATTCTGGTTTTAAAGGTAGCCGTTTTAAAAAGACGCTTCATCCAGGTTGTTATCAAATGTGCAGGTTTGAAACTTTGCGGTTTGATGTTTGGTGCCCATTGTTTCATAAGAATAGATGCCTTTCGGTGGCAACCTGGTGGCACAATTAGAAGAGACTCATAAAATCTAAAATAACTTACTTAGAGAAATATTTACCTCCGTTTATGGAGGCCCTTTAAGATATTTCTATACATAAAATAAATGGAACGAACTCACCGCTTGAGAATTTAATCAATAAACAAATCTTTCAATTCTCTAACTCAATTTCATTCCTCGATCCTTACGAACTCAACTATCACACCCCATAACCAAACTAACATCAACTAAACTGTTTCCATGGATATCAGTTAATGTGCAGTGCAATTAGAAACAACAAAGAGTATTTAAAATGCGTTATAACAATGGTAATTATGTGTGAACAATAAGAGGACGTGAAAATGCATATAAACAGAATACTAATGAGAACGGTTCACCACAGAGCTCCCCCCCTAGAGAGCTAGTGCGATAAAGCGAACGATAAATGTCATAATTAAGGAAGTGTTAAAGGTGCAAAAGAGTAAACAGATATATTCAAGTTACGAATAAAAACGGTCTGGAAAATGAACATGACGTCCAGAGCGAGTTTTACGGATAGGTACATCGGACTCCTTTGGAGACGGAGGAATAACAGTTTCGTCACGACTCTTAACTGGAGGAGCAGATATATCAATGAAGGCTGGCTTTAACCTGTCCAAACATACCGTATCCTGTTTTCCATTGATGTCCAGTGTATAGTACTTTGGAAAACGACGAAGAATCCGGAACGGGCCACGGTAAGGAGGTTGAAGGGGAGCTTTGACACTGTCATCGCGAACGAACACATGAGTGCAGGACTGCAAATCAACAGGAATGTAGGAGCGATTTGTATGAGACCGGGTTGGCGTAGCTTGTAGCTTTGACATGTACCGACGTAAACGGTCAACGTAATTTTTCGGATCTAGAGAAGCCAAGGATGATGGAGCAAAAAAATTGATGAGGGAGACGAAGTTGTGTTCCAAAAACGAGTTCAGCGGGGCTGCAGCTAAGGTCTGATTTAAAAGAGGAACGAATATTAAGCATTATCAATGGAAGGCAGTCAGTCCAATTAAGGCCGTTATCCGATGCTTTCAAGGAAGACTTCAATTGACGATGAAAGCGCTCCACAAGACCATTAGCAGAAGGGTGGTATGCAGTTGTATGGATGTGGTTGGTGCCAAGTTGCTGGGTTAAACATCTAAATAAGTTGGACTGAAATTGAGCACCACGATCCGTAGTTATGGTAGAAGGAACACCAAATATTGCAATCCATCGTTGAACAAAGGCGCGTGCAACAGTTTCTGCTGAGATGTCTGGTAGTGGTATTGCTTCAGGCCAACGCGTGAAACGATCGATACAAGTGAGAATATAACGGTGACCTTTGGAAAGCGACAAAGGGCCAACAAGATCCAGGTGAACATGATCAAAACGTACGTCAGGACACGAGAAAGTGGCAAAAGGAGTAACGGTATGACGCTGAACTTTGGAACGTTGACAATTAAGGCACGATTTGGTCCACTGGCGAATTTCCTTGTTCATGCCAGGCCAAATGAAACGCTGCGTAATAAGTTTTTGTGTGGCACGAATTCCAGGATGTGAAACAGAATGTAAACTATCAAAGACAGCATGACGGTGGAGAGCTGGAACATATGGCCGAGGATTTCCTGTAGAAGTATCACAAAGAATCGTTTTGTTCGACAATGGAAGCGGAATGTCACAAAACTGTAAGGATGTGGATGCTTTTACCTGCGAAAGTTCTTCATCAAATTGTTGTGCATCAGCAAGTTGGGAGAAATCGATCGATGAATGGATAGAATTAATATCAAGGCGTGACAGGGCATCAGCAACAGGGTTTTTAATACCTTTAATGTGTCGAATATCTGTTGTGAATTGCGATATAAAGTCCAGATGTCGAATCTCCCTAGGCGAATGACGAGAAGATGCTGAAGAAATGGCATGTATTAGAGGCTTGTGATCCGTTAAAATGAAGAACTGACGACCTTCAAGAATATGACGGAAGTGGCGAATGGAAAGGTATACTGCAAGTAATTCTTTACCGAAAGTACTGTACTTTGTTTCCGATGATTGTAATCGCTTTGAGAAAAAGGACAGAGGGTGCCAGGTACCATCTATGTATTGCTGAAGTACGGCACCAACCGCAATATTTGAAGCATCAGTCATCAGACTGTATGGAGCTCTAGGGACTGGATGGCGGAGTAAAGTTTTGGTTGCTAAAGTAGATTTGACAGCCGTAAATGCGGTACAGGCAGACTCAGAGAGGTGAAAAGGCTGTTTTGTGTGACGAGCATTTAGAAGATCAGTTAATGGCTGCATGAGTGTTGCACAGTTTGGTATAAAACGGCGGTAAAAGTTGACGAGGCCAAGAAATTCACGTAGCGAGCGTAATGATGTTGGAGGCGGAAAATCTTGAATAATTTGAACTTTGGAGGAGAGTGGGCTGATACCGTCAGCAGAAACATGATGACCCAGAAAATCCAATGAAGCAGATCCAAATTCACTTTTTGATGGATTTATGACAATGCCGTAGTCTTGGAAACGCTGAAAAATTATACGGAGATTATGTAAATGCTCCTCTGCGCTAGTACTTGCAATTAGAACATCATCGATATAGGCATAGACGAAATCAAGGCCCCGCAGGACCTCGTCAATAAAGCGCTGAAAAGTCTGTGCAGCGTTTCGAAGGCCGAAAGGCATACGCACGAATTCGAAAAGGCCAAAAGGTGTTGTTATGGCAGTTTTTGAAATGTCGGATGGTTCAACAGGAATTTGGTGATACGCTTTAACCAAGTCGATTTTTGAGAATATATTTATACCATGCAAAGAAGAAGAGAAATCTTGTATGTGGGGTATTGGGTAGCGGTCTGGGATGGTTACGTTGTTCAATGCGCGATAATCTCCACAAGGTCTCCAGTCACCTGGGGTGGGTTTTGGAACCATGTGAAGTGCAGAAGACCAACTACTCTTTGAAGGACGAATGATGCCTAATTGAAGCATGTGATCAAATTCAGACTTGGCGATAGCAAAACGATCTGGAGCGAGTCTTCGTGGACGACAGAAAACAGGTGGACCCTCAGTGCGAATATGGTGCGTCACAGTGTGTTTTATGGCAGTTTCTTTGTTTGAAAGACGAACAATGTCTGGAAACTCTTTTAGAAGATCTTGATAAGGCGTAGCCAGAGTCGATATCGCAAAAATGGGACAAGGTGAAGTGGCTGGGGTTGTAAGGCCTTGAATGGTGAGGTTAGTGTTTGTGTCAAGAAGTTTGTGGTGACGAAGATCCACTTTTAGACCAAAATTGGCTAAAAAATCGGCACCAAGGATTGGACGAGGCACGTCAGCGAGAATGAATACCCATGGAAAAATACGGCGTAAACCAAGATCTAAAGTGACTGACATTTGTCCATAAGTTGCAATAGGTGTATGATTGACAGCTTGAAGAGTGATCTTTGATGGAAATTTACGCTGTTGTGAAGAAGGTGGAAGGACACTAACTTCAGCACCTGTATCAACAAGAAAACGAGTACCAATCTTTCGGTCAGTAACATAGAAAAGACGACTGTGAGCGGAGGAACCAGACGAAGAGGCCGCCTCTAATCGCTGGTGGGACCGTTTCCCACAGACGATGAGCGAAAAGAACATGGTGACTGGCATTTTCTTGCATTAACACCAAAACGCCAATGGTACCAACATTCAGAATTGGGGTGGCGAGATCGACTTGAACTGCGAGAGGGGCGACGAGAACCAGATGAAAAACTGGAGCGACGATAAGGAGAACGACCACGAGAGGAAACTTGAGATTGTAAAGCCTGTACAGCAATGGTTAGTTGAGAAATTTGCTCTTGTAAATCGCTTGTTGAAACTGAAGGTGTTGCTGTGGCAGAAAGGGGGGACAGCAAAGGTGACGATGAAGTAACGTCTAAAATCTTATCAGCAAGAGTGGCAAGTTGATCTAGGGAAATTGTATCAGCAGAGGAAACCAAGATGGGTTGAACATTAGGCGGTAAACGTTCGAGAAACAACTGACGAAGAATACGCTCCTCGAGCTCTGCATTGCCTAAAAGCTGTCGCATTTTGCGAAGAAGTTGGGTGGGTTTTCGATCACCGAGCTCCTCTGCTACTAGTAACTGATGAAGACGTTTTCGCTCCGAAACAGACGTACGCTTGATAAGCTCGGACTTGAGGTAGTCATATTGTTGAGAAGTTGGTGGATTAAGTAATATGTCGCGAATCTCTTGAGCAACTTCTGGCGGAAGCATGGAAATGACATGGTGATATTTTGTCGATTGAGATGTAATATTGCGTGTCTGAAACTGAGCCTCAACTTGTGCAAACCAAATAGAAGGATTGGAAGGCCAGAACGGAGGTAGCTTGAGACTAACAGAAGTGATGTTCGTAGTGGAAGTTGAAGGAGTTTCAGAGGAAGTTTCGGGAGTAGACATGATGTTGGTGTGTGAAGTAAACAATGGCGCAAGGATAAAATCAAACGTAAACAAATGCAATGAAGACGTCGTGGTTACCAATTATGGAGGCCCTTTAAGATATTTCTATACATAAAATAAATGGAACGAACTCACCGCTTGAGAATTTAATCAATAAACAAATCTTTCAATTCTCTAACTCAATTTCATTCCTTGATCCTTACGAACTCAACTATCACACCCCATAACCAAACTAACATCAACTAAACTGTTTCCATGGATATCAGTTAATGTGCAGTGCAATTAGAAACAACAAAGAGTATTTAAAATGCGTTATAACAATGGTAATTATGTGTGAACAATAAGAGGACGTGAAAATGCATATAAACAGAATACTAATGAGAACGGTTCACCACACGTTTCTCCTTCGCCTGTTGATTTCACTTTTTTAAGCCCAAATAATGAGTCGAAATGTTGAAACAACAGGGGGCGGGGCGTCTTCAACAGTTATGGTACCCGGAGATGTGCTGCAAGCATCCTTTTTGAAAAATTGATCTAGCCATTGGTATGGTATCATTATCTTAAAATGATTCTAGCAAACGGTACCATTTTGAATGTGCCCGCGGTAGACACCTACCCATAACGTCACTTAAGATTATATTTGACTTGTTCCCAGTACCTGCGCCACGGAGGAGACTGGGAGGACACGCCCTCCAGTCACAGAATAGAATAGTCATTTCTATTCTGTGCTCCAGTTCTCGGCAGGATCAATTTTGTATTACGTCTAAATTCGATGAGAAAATGTTGGGGGAGGGGAAAAATTTTGGCAAAGTACTTTTTGTAATGAAATCCTATCATTGTAAAACTGCTTTACGTAGCCAAAAGTTAGTCGTGGGCGTTCCCTTAAGGCTGAATGGGCGTCCTTGTTGGAAAAAGGGCGTTTTCTGGTGGCAGAAATGACGTGGCCTATGACACTCCCTATTTACGATAATCGTTTTGAGTATCAAATAACTCACATTTATGGTAGTAGAAGTATCAAAGCTCAAGGCAAGGAAATAGCTAATGAGTTTGGAAAAAGATGAAGGTCGAATGAAAGACGCAACTGAACTACGAACCGGACGATTTGCCGAGCAGAGCAATAATAGAAAGAAGTAATGATGAAAACGTTACGCCTCAAACTCACCGGTCGGCAGGTATTAGTAGATAGTTCTCAATTGTGGCGTCATAATCTTCTTCAGAATATTTGACCTTTGACCACATTACCTAGAAGAACACTACAAAGAACTTATGAATTTTGAAAACCAGTCAAATATGTCAAAAAATTGGATATAGGCAATTAAAGAAAGACTTAAATGATTGGAGGGGGAAATAGTCTGTGCTTATATGGTCATAGCGAAGCACATATGACTGATACCCCATTTAGAGGTATCCCACAGGATGCTTTATCAGGTAGTATTATCCAAATTCAAAAATTTTATAAATATGTTCTTGTGACGGCATCATTTTAAAACTCTATATACATTAAATGCATTGGCTATGTTGATGGCGCCCAAGAAGCTATGCAAGACCACCTTAACTTGGTTTAATCATCTTAACTTGATCTAAAACAGTTAGGGGCAGCAGCTGGTGCCAGCCTATTTTGTCCTTTCAAATAGATCAGAGGCATGTCTCAAAAAGTCGTGACTTAAGCGATCAGTCAATTAACTTTTAGCCAATACGTTCACGCCTTGGATGTTCACGCTTTAGGTTTCTAAACTTTCCATTTCGTGAGCAAGTACTTGCTTAATGTTGAATTTTTTGTACCTCTTTTTTTGATTTAGGTTACTTTTGAAAATACTTAAAAACAATTGATCAGAATTCGATTCAATGGAAAAGAGTCTCTATGTGGCAGGCAAAGTCTAAAAATCGTTCAAGTTTCTTCTTTCGTCAATTTGCTCGGTCATCATATGACATCCATAAGCAATTTTTTAAAATAAATCATTCAGTCACCTTCAAAATAGCTTGGATGAGAACTTTTGCAAAAGACACTGATCTTTCGATTGCTTCCCTACATTTTGTCTCGGGTCTTCCGATTCAGTTATAAAATGCTTCCAAGTTCTAGCTCGATTGACATTTATACTCCAGTTGTCTGCCAGTCAGGGTTTGAAAATGTCCGGCAGCGTCTTGCAGAAATTGGTTTTTTTCTGGCAAGAAACCTTTAGCGTGATTTTAACATGAATACTGAATTTAAAAGAATTTTAAAACACTTGAGATATTACTTGCAGTTGCAGAAAATTTTGTCAAAGTTTTGCAGGAAATTTGTAATTTTGATTTTGCTGCCAGGAAGAAAAATCTTTTTCTGCGCTGCCTGCCACTCAACCTTACGGCTTTTCAGATATCTCACGTTTGTTCTTAGATGAAGACGAAAGAAAATCGCCCCTGCCAACTTTGCCAGGTTACGATATACGACTCATCGAGCGATGTCGTCAGAAGAAAGAGTTGAGAAGGCTTTAAAAATTATTTGTGGTGCTAGAGAACAGCCCATGGAGAAATCTATAAAAATTTACGACTTCTTTAACAAAACAGATTTGATGGAAGCTGGCTTTGATCGTCTTGGTTTGTTTTTTAATATTAATCAGGCCTCACGTGACAAGTGACAACTCTTGTCCAAAAGTTGCTATAAACGAGCACGGTAGACGCAATAATTTGGTCCAGATGCATATCTTTTTGAAGGCTGTTTTTGACATAAAACCGTCCGACCATAGGTCATCCATGCAGGCAAGTAATCCACTCATCTTCTCTAAGCAGGACCTTATTGAGATGTTCAGCAATTTTCTCGTGAAGGTTGGTAAGACTTTTAATCCAGTAGCCCTGCACTTTGTCTTTTCCAGGAGCTTTCCATATCGGCATTCTCTTTCATTGTTCAAATATCGTTTCTACAGTGATACTTAATCCTGCTTGGAGATGTTGTTCATTTTTCATTTCCTCTTTTAGTTTTTTAGCCAAAAGCCTCTTTATTATGTTCCTTTTCAACACTTTAGATATATTAGAAGGCAAATAATTGGACGATAGTCTTCATTTATTCTAAGTGAAGGCAGGTTATTGGATGATATTCAAGAAATACCTCTCTATGCAAAGGTATTTCTTGACTGAAATTGTACTTTTACGCAAATTAATGTTCTTTCCTACTCTCTTTTTCTTTTGGCCCTCTTTTCTAGCTTCATTTAAAAGCAAAGCTCGGAAATTTTTGTCTTTCTTCCGTCTATGCTTTTTTCATGGCACTAAATATGCAGTTAAGATTAAGGAGCTACTATAGAGGTCATGGTACCGCATTTGATTTATAGAGATCCAGAACTAGAAACTTTAGGGACTAGGTCTTGAGCTAAGATCCTTCTAAAGAGGCGTGTGATGAACATTCGACTTATACGATTCTTGTCTTACTAGTTTTTTGAGATATATTCAAGGGGTGGATAAGATATTTGGGGCGATTCGCGATTCTAATGAATTTTAGTAACATTTCTTATCATTTCAATGAGAAAAATCAAACGAAGGATGCTTGATTCATATTCGGATTTTCAATGTTCTCATTAATATTTGAAGGATAAAAACTACAGGAGCAAAGAGCAACCGAAGAAAGATTTTGAGCTTGCCGCAATTCTTGGACAAATTTTGGAGATCGCAAAAGAAGGTCAGATTCTCCAATCTTCCTTTTAGAAAACTGGATATAGGCCCTATTCGCACTGCATCTAGAAACCTGACAATGCTAATCCCTTATTGTTCTATCTTCAAAGGCGGCAAGGGTTTGTCAGGAAGTAGTTTAATTGGTAGAGTGCGAACAGCAAAATCTGAAATCTGACAAATTGTAACGTTTCGACTAAATGGTCAAAGGTTCCGTCGTAGAGCTCTGGAGCATCACAATCTGGTGAAACTCTATGATAACCAGCGGGTGACTCGACGGACATGCCAGAATTATGTTAACACTAATAAAAAAGCCCAGGGTGCTATTTGAAATCATATCACAATTTAAAAAGATACAATTTCTTAATGGCAACCTGATAACGTGTTAGATAACAATACAACATCTCAGAAAACTGCCTAATGCGAACAAGAAGTCTGACAAACTTTGTCAATCTTGAAAAAGTTTTCCTAATTGGCGTGAGAATATCGGGTTTGACAAACATTATCATATTTGCAGTGCGAATAGGGCCATAGACATGGGGGTGTTGAACAGTTGATGTTAATAAGACACCGGCAGTTTTCTGTGGTGTCTAAGTTACTGTGAATCGAAAGATAAAAGATAAATTTAGGTTATAAAATCCGTGAATCATGGAAAGAAATTCAATCGATTACTTCTTGTCATTATTACTGAATGTGTTGACAATGCTGGAAGTACAACCTGATAATTCAATATTATGTCATGTCTACACACGTTAGCTCTCTACCAACAAAAGTTACTGGATGCGAATCTACCGACGAAGTCTCTGCAAGTTGGGGGGGGGCGTGACACCCCCCATACCCCCCGCACGCCAGTGTGGATTTGTAAATAGTGCATTTTCTAATAGTAAACAGTGCAGCATTAAATACCAATCGAAACGCCTAAGATAGAATTAGGAATATCTTTTTCAATGCAAAGTGAAAGCCCAATCCCAGCCTTATGTATTGCACTCATTTTTTATCAGTAAATTGCTATAAGAAATGAGCAATGGACAGTAAAAAAGAATTAACAAACTGTAAAACTCGAAGCTTCAGTACATTACGCTTTATGATATTGTCGTACAGTTTTGAAGAAAGATGGATTCGGTATCATCTTCATCTCAAGACATCATGTCAAGTTAATTTGCTTCTACGACTTTCTTAAAAAAACACTGAGCCTAAAGACCGAGATCGAGATTATGATTTCCTTCCCGTAATGTATTTTGGGATTTGTGTAAATTTCAGTAGATTGCAGAAAAAGTTGCAAAACAATTCAGCTAAGGTGTTTTAAATTGGAGAAGCATTGGAAAGAAACTTCTCAAGGCTAAAGCAGTTGAACGATAATAAGCCTCTCGGTGGTAGCTTGGAGGAACATTCAACTAGGAATGTTTCATAACAAGGACTATAGTCCTCCCCAACTTTTTTCCAATAATAGGTTAGAAAATGTTTTTAAAGTTTTCGCTCACGAACCTCTTAGTAGCAGTTCTTCTTGACTGCGAACCTGCTTTTGTTCTTTTTCAGGATGCTTTAACTTGTTTGATCAAAGATAAATTTTTATTCCATCTAACTCGGTTTTGTATTTTAATAGTAATTGAAATCTTCTCTGAATCGTTATGTTTGAGAATAAGGACAGAAAAAAGCAAATGTTTTCCTTTTGTGGCCGACATTGTCACAGAAAAACTTTTCATTTTCTGCATTTTTGTGCTGGTGTTATCATCTTTCTAGTATTTTCTAATAGATATTAACATAACGAGAGTAGTCAAAGTGGTCATCATATTTCAGGGCACATTTTGCCCCCCTCTGCCCCTCTTCGAAGAGGGCAGGAGGGGCAGCTGCTCCTCTAGCCCTCCCTTGTGTAGGCGCCCCTGTAAGTGAGAGAAGAGATTATTAGCCATCCGTAGCGAGGTTTTTGGTTTTTATAAAATCGGATTTTTTGAAGAAAAGATTTGATGACATAGAATTGGATGGGCTCAATGCAATTAAAATGACTTTTGAAGGCCTCACTGAGCTTTTGCCCCGGGCAAAAATTTAGCAAGATTTCATTCAACCGTGCATTGAAATTTGAGAAATGAATGACCAAGAACACAGAGATTTTAAATTTGGTCTACCAGGAATTCTACCAGGCGAGACAATGGCACGCCTTCTCGCAGCAAACCCTAATTCTAACTACTACAAAAAGATAGTAACAGGTTGGCAAAGCAGCATATCTCCAGAAACATTTAACAAATATATAAATATCGCAAGTTTCGAGTTCCGTGAACAGCTACAAAGATATGGTTCCAAAAACCAAAAACTCTAAGTCTAGGAAACTAAACTGATTTAAGGGGATTTTCGAAAGAGAAAGGGAAGAAAAATAACTTTGACGGAGATCCAAACAAACCATGTCAAATGGTTTCCTTTCGATAACTTTTTGCTCACAAGTTAAGACATCACTATATGTTTCTAATTTTCTTATTAACCCAATCCATATATTGAAAAAATCAGTTTATTATACTTCTTTCATTCAAGATTTTACCCAATTAAAACATGCTATTTGCACTATAGTGGCAATTTCTCTAATTGCCACACCCGTTTTGCCAATCGTAGCAAAGTACCACGCCCAAATTTTAATAAAGAAATGTGGATCTGTAAAATTTTCTTATTTTAGGCCCTGGGATATATAAGGGTGAAGGCATAGAGTAGCCCCTAATGGTTAAGTGAATCAATTACTTGACTTTCGTCTAGTTTGGCACGTTTATATTTTCCAAAGTTTTCAAGATTGAAATCTCCACCATTTGCAGGTGTAAATGAGCTATACCCTCTCCGCCAGTTTGTTAGGAAAAATTTCATGTCTACCATGTTTTTAGAGAAATCAGAAGAAAAAAACTGACTTCTTCCTTTATTAGCCCTCTTATTTATTTTTCAGGCCTAGAATAGGAGAATTGTTCCTTACGTAAATCTACAATTTTACAAGAAAAACGAATTTTTTGCTTTTCTGAACAGATGCCTTTAGTTGTGCTATAAGTACTTGATTATCAAATGTGGCCTCGTATATCATATAAACCTCAATAAAAATTTTTCCCCACTGTCGATTTTTGGCGATTCTGAGTATGTTATAGAGGAAAAAATTCTGCACTGGGTGGTGCAAAATTCTCTTTTCTACCATTTTTTGCCGGTTGACCTTAAATTGAACGCTACACGACCTCGCTAACAGTCGCATTGTTTTCAGTAGCTTCCTCCGCAAGAACAATATGAGATAAGCGGGTCACATGATTCAATTGAGAATTTCATTGGTCTGTGACACAGGCTAAAATTAAATGAGCTTTGCCACAGAATAGAGTACCAGTTATTGCAGTGGATGAGAGAAGGTGGCAAGCTAACAGGACGTGGTGCAGAGGCAACAGACATAAGCAACTTTCAAGATGACACTTGTTTGGTTTATGGCTTTTTGCCTAGCGACTGCCCTTGCAAAAACACACAATGAACAGAAGTGCTTGCAGAACTGTTTGGCATTTACAGATCAACTCAAACGAGCTGGCCCTGACGTTTTGCCTGCCGAAGAAGCAAAAAAGTTGTGCATAAACAGTGGTATTAGCAGCGACAGTGACGAAGTAAGTGTAGCTTCATAGCTTGGTGTTCAATGTCGTTAAGGGCATACCGTTAAGACCCTGAGACCTAGGACCCTACAGGCACGCAACCAGGAATTTCAGAGGGCAGGGGTCCAAGACACAAAAAGGGCACTAAGAAAAAACTTTTTTCAGTTATAGCCTGCTTTATATTTTCACGTTTAGAAACAGAAGATACGCCAGGGTGCACTTCATGCACGCCGAAGGTCCACCGGGGCATTTGTTTGGATACGCAGAAAATATGAGCTGTTAGCAAACCTGTAAATATTGTACGCCAGACAAAGAAAACTGGTCAATAGAGAAATGTTGTGGTGCATGAGTCTATATTTCATTCCTTTTCATGTTAACTATCTACATGGCTTCGTCTAGTTTCTCCAATCTCAGCGGACTTTCCCTTTCTGTCTGCCATCCAGGGCCGCCGAGAGGTTTTGGAAGCCTGAGGGGCGAACTGAAAAGACAAGGCCACTTGCGAGCGAAGCGAGCAAAAAAATTGTGACCACGCCCTTACGAAGAGCTTGAATTTATTTATTCGTTCATAACGATTTACTTAAGTGTATTTTTTACTTCTTTGATTAATACCATGTTAAAACAGAGTTCATTGCTTTATGATGCCCCCTAAACCTCAAGCCCCGAGAGGGGCAATTTACCCCCTTTCGGCGACCCTGCTGTCATCTCCTTTTCCCAGGGCCAGCTCACTTTTGAAAAGCAGCCCGTCATCTTCCATATCCGAAGTCAATTTCCTCTTTAAAATTTTGAGTTCAGCTGGTTTCTGTCTGCAAGTCGCGACTTCAGCTCAGTTTTTATACTGACAAGGAATGGAACAGTCAACTTATTGTTCCGTCTTCACTGCTTGCTAAAACCAGTCAGCGAAAGTTCCTCTACAATCGCTCGTTCCATGCAAAAGTCCTCTATGACCCTGTAAATTTTATGGACCATGAGACAGGCTTGAAAGATGTGTTGGTTTCTTTCTTGTAGCTTTTTTACTAGTGGTCGTAGAGGTTCTTGAGTCCCAGAACCATTCTTCTTCAAACCAATGCGTAGCGCATCATAAAACACGCTGTAGAGTTGGGATTTCAACGTAGGCTCTATTACTACAACATGATAACGTTCGACCCAACAAATATGTGAAAGTCTGACTGAATCATTTACCTGTATTTCTGCGAGGTCCATTACATCGCCGGAATGTGTCATTTGTGACCATTCTTTTTAGCGTGATAACGAAAATATTCAAGTAATTTTCCAAGAAAAAGGGCACTTTCCCCTTTTGAGAAAAAGGGCAGGGGTCTAGACCCCTAGGACCCCCCTGTAGTTGCGCGCCTGGGCCCTAATGTACTAAAATAAAAAAGGACCCTTGACATCAGAAGGGTTTTCACCCCGATAAGACATTAGTTGATCACAGTTGACTTTCATCATCGCACCAAAAGGACACATAAACTGTCTAATGCGCTTTTGATTATACTACGGCGTTCTTCCGCAAATTATCCACTTCAGTTGCTGTCTTCAAATGAGTCTGTCACGAAGTCAGACAGCGACAAGGAAGTTTACGGCAGCTTTTTGGGCTTCTTTTGTTTACTTTTAGAGTGGTTGCCACAGAACTGTTTATATTTTCTTGCAAACTTTGCACAAATCTTTATATTAAAAAATGTATCCTGAAAACCTCTGCCATTGGATTATAAAAATTAATTATCAAAAAATTTATTGAATTTATTTTTATGCTGACAATTTTTGAAGCTGACCTCTTTTAGTAGATATCAGTTCCATCCAGAATATTTTTCTTCTATTATTTCTAATTTCGGGTCTATTTTCGAAGGCATCTAGTTTGGGCATCTACCCTAGATACCCAAGAATGGGAAGGGGAAGAGAACACATGGCTGAATTGAGAGCCTAGTTTTCCCTTGATGAAAAAGAACAAGAACTTTCAAATGAATCCCATGATTTAAACAGGCCTTAGCCTAATATAGTAGAATAAACAAGGATTTGAAGAAACACACTACGCTTAATATCTAAAGGGGAGGGAGGGACGGGAGAAGAGAACAGCATACAAAGTAAGCACGATAATTCCGACCTAAAGCAATTTAATACACCCATCTGAGTCAAGGAACCCACACTTTCGCGCAGAAGCTCAAACCATAAAACTCCTTCAATCTCTATTATTCCCAATGGCATCAAAGAAGCGCATAAAGACTTAAATACCAAATTGAAGCATGACAATTGACAACCAAATGAGAGTAATACAAATAAGCTAAAATTAGAACCCCTAGCGAAATCAAGTTCTATTACGTCACTCGTGAAATTAACTCTGATAAAATTTCATTTGATCAGCATAAAATTAGGATTCCGGATTCCGTATTCTGGTTTTAAAGGTAGCCGTTTTAAAAAGACGCTTCATCCAGGTTGTTATCAAATGTGCAGGTTTGAAACTTTGCGGTTTGGTGTTTGGTGCCCATTGTTTCATAAGAATAGATGCCTTTCGGTGGCAACCTGGTGGCACAATTAGAAAAGACTCATAAAATCTAAAATAACTTACTTAGAGAAATATTTACCTCCGTTTCTCCTTCGCCTGTTGATTTCACTTTTGCAAACCCAAATAATGAGTCAAAATGTTGAAACAACAGGGGGCGGGGCGTCTTAAACAGTTATGGTACCCGGAGATGTGCTGCAAGCATCCTTTTTGAAAAATTGATCTAGCCATTGGTATGGTACCATTTTCTTAAAAATGATTCTAGCAAACGGTACCACTTTGATTGTCCTCGCGGTACACCCCGACCCATAACATCAGTAAAGATCAGATTTGACTTGTACTCAGTACCTGCGCCACGGAGGAGACTGGGAAAACATGTCCCTCCAGTCACAGAATAGAATAGTCATTCCTATTCTGTGCTCCAGTTCTCGGCAGGATCAATTTTTTTACTACGTCTAAATTCGATGAGAAAATGTTGGGGAGGGGTAATATTTTTTGCAAAGTACTTTTTGTAATGAAATCCTATCATTGTAAAACTGCTTTACGTAGCCAAAAGTTTGTCATGGGCGTCCCCTTTAGGCTGAATGGGCGTCCTTATTGGTAAAAGGGCGTTTTCTGGTGGCAAAAATGACGTTGCTTAAGAGTTCCTGTTTTGTCCCAACCCCCCCCCTCCCCCTCTCCCAGAATCTAATGGCTGGCGCTGACATTAATAATCCTCCTAACACACTCGCTATCTACGATAATCGTTTTCAGTATCAAATGACTCGCATTTATTGTAGTAGAAGTATCAAAGCTCAAGACAAGGAAATTGGAAATAGGTGTCAGATATTTGTATGAAATGGAGGTCAGCCCTGTGAAAATAAGTTCGCGAATCTAGAGTGTCATGGTGCTTTGTGAATAGCGCTACTACAGCCCCCCACCCCCCCTTTGATTGGGAATAGTTAAGACTATGATGTCTATGTCTTTTCTTTTGCTTCTTTGCATAGAACTATTGAAATCTTTACAAGCCATGCATGAAAGCATGTTTCAGCTTTGAAATCCCCGCTCAGATGGCCACAGAATAGGAAATAAGCAGAAGAGTAACTCTCGTCGGTTCCTTTGTTGTTTTTGAAGTCTAAGTCAACAATAGAATTCCCTTTTAACCTCGATTTCATTAGACGAACTTAGCCATGACAAATTATCATTCATTAATCAGATATGAACGAATTATGATACATGATTGAATTTGTTCACTATCATGGGGCATTTCGTCTCAAATAAAGTTGTCTACTTTCATTCTTTTTTAAAATTTCCCCGACAGCTGCATGCTTAGCCTCGTAAAAATTAACGCATGCGCAAGTTTTTTCAGGCTTAATCTGATAGGCAGGAGTTCCCCTTTTGTGGCCTGGCTGTGACTGGATTACGGTCAGTGGGCAATTGTTCCAAAGCAAACTTTTTCTTTCCTCCTTATCCAAACACAGCTGGCAACCTGATAGAGAAATTATGGAGGAAAACTTTTAACCTCGATGGAAGATGTTATGTCTTCTGGACTCTGGGAGGAATGAATAAATTAAGCAGGGAATAAAGAATTTAGCAGGAAAACAGCAAGGGAAACAATTTGCTAAAATCTGCTTTGTTTTGTTAACATTAGACAAAACTTTTAATGCATATCGTTTTCGCCTCTAAAGGCTCTTGGGCAACCGACATGCTTTGCGACTATATTTTCAAAACTGTCTTAATTTCGTACTGCATTAAGATGCGAAACACGATAAATTTTTCAAGACAGCTGCCGCTAAGCATGCTGGTTGCGCAAATGCCTTTAACTTTGCATTGGAGGGAGGGTAGGTTCTTACGTTGTAAAAAGCGTTTCCTCGAGAAGTGTTTTCTTATAAAAAATTTAACAAGACTTGTTTGTTGCTGCAGTGAAAATTGAAACACCAGCTGGAAGATGTTCACGTGCTTAGATTGCCAGTTTTTGCTGATTGATCAAAGCGAATATTCAAACTGCAATGCTTTCAAAGGCGTTTATTACTGGTAAAGCATTGAAAAGACAATTGCTAGCTATAAGTACAGAATAGAAAGATCTTCTGTGTTTCAAGTAAGCCACGTTGCTTGTCGGGAATCCGGGCTAACACTTTGACCGATAACAACGCTAAGAGAACTGTATTACAGAGCGAAAGAATATCCCTAAAAACTAAACCTATTTCTCGCTTGAAAAGTATTACGAAAATAAACAATATCTATTTGCAAACAAAAAAGATGTGTAATGTCCCAACAATATTCATAACCTAACATCTAATAAATTCTAATGTCTCAAATGAATTTAATTCAACACAACTTTAAATCACTTTTATCTATCAACAATGTACTGAATATAATTTAATTTCTGGATAATATAATTTCTCAAGGCACACTAGTATAAAACTTGTGTAAAAAGGGAGATTGTGCAACACTAGCGGTGGTATACAACAAGTACAGAGAATATTACTGAATACTATGGGGTGTGTAGCAATGGTATACTAATGCGATACTTAAGTGAGGGTTGTTCCTAAGATATCCTAAACGATACGAATATGTATTACGAAAATAATTCCTACAAAGGATTGGCAATTCCTAAACCTACAATAGATACTAAAGAACTAGTTACGGTAGATAGCCTAAGAAATATGTGCAACGTACTGTTAACCTAGTTACTTCTAAAGGTAAACTTTATAAAAGAGACTTACAATCTTGATACTCGGTCGAACTTGATCTTTCAGTATTCTACGGCGATCAGCAGCTCAGCCTTGAGACCTCGAACCCAACTGCCCTATTTTACTAAGGTTACGAGTTTAAATACGATTTTCAATAACAATAAAAACCATTAACATATAATTGTGTCTACAGACAGTTCCCTTCTGGCGTCCACGAACCATTCGCACGTATCCGCAACTTACATTCACAAGTAGTTGTGCATTCTCGGACCCTGGCCTTAATCCAACATGCTAACTCAGCACACACTTCCCTCGTCAATTAGAGAACTTTGATTGAGCCCTTCTGATATCATGCTGATCCTTGCTTTTGCATTCATGGATGATACCCTTGTGGAACGTCGAAGATCTTTTGATGGTTCTGATCGCTTCGTCTCCTCAACAACATCAGCCTGCATCTCCAGAGGGAACACATGCTGTAGAGCTCTCTCTAACCTCTTCTTATGCCCGCTTATGATCACTCCTATCTCCACCCCACGGACGACATTTTCTCTACCTTTTATCAGTCTCCTGACGATGGCCTTCCTCCATATCTCTCTATGAACACTGTTGTCTTCTATCAGGACAATGTCTCCAGGTTTTAAATCATAGTTTCCAGAATCTTCTAATTTTTTGGGCTTGTGGTGTTCACGAAGTCCAAGCAAGTATTCTTTGCTCCATCGCTGCCATAGCCTGTCCAGCGCTGCCTCCACATGCTTGAAGCGCTTTACTGTGTCGTTATCTTTTCTCACAATGTCTTCAGGTACTTCAGGCATCATTGGAAGTGCCCGTCCAAATATTAGGTGGTTTGGGGTTATTGCTTCCTCTTCGAGTCCCTCACCAAGATACGTCAAAGGACGGTTGTTTAGTATGCCGTGCGTCTGCATATGTCAACGCGGATTTTCCTTACATTTTCTTTAAGATGGTTTTGGCCATTTCTACCAATCTTTCATAATTTCCTCCCCACCATGGAGCAAGACTCAAGTTGAAATTCCATGTTAGAAAGACCTTTTGAAGATATTCCTGGAATTCAGGGTGTTCAAAGAGGCCTTTAAGCTAGATGGCTGTTGCTTTGAACGTTGCAGTGTTATCACTAAACAAAAGGTTTGGCGTCTAAAATATGGTACTGTTAACCTAGTTACTTCTAAAGGTAAACTTTATAAAAGAGACTTACAATCTTGATATTCGGTCGAACTTGATCTTTCAGTATTCTACGGCGATCAGCAGCTCAGCCTTGAGACCTCGAACCCAACTGCCCTATTTTACTAAGGCTACGAGTTTAAATACGATTTTCAATAACAATAAAAACCATTAACATATAATTGTGTCTATAGACAGTTCCCTTTTGGCGTCCACGAACCATTCGCACGTATCCGCAACTTACATTCACAAGTAGTTGTGCATTCTTGGACCCTGGCCTTAATCCAACATGCTAAATCAGCACATGCTAGCAGTTTGCATTTTTGGTTTTCAGAATTCGCACTGTCTACAAAATGCATGTCAAATTGATCAACTGTCATCAAATTCTCCAGTATGACGTGAACAAAATTCTTTTTTTAGAATTTTGAATTTTGACTACATATCCTAAAAAGACCACCATGATATAGTTCTGAATAGCAAGGTCATATAAATATGTCAAAGATCTGATGAGATATGACCAGTGATAGATTTGAAGTTTTCTGACGGTTTACTGTTGTTTTTGCTCTGTTCATTAAGCCCATGTTGTTCATAAAGCTATGAAAAGAGTCCGGGGTATGTAGGTATGGAGAAGAGCCTTTGCTCATGTGATCATTTTCAGCCAATTCATATGAAATTTGACTGATTCTGTTCATTGAAAGGAATTTTATGATGCTTATTCAGGTTATAAGAGCCAAATTCAAATATCTTAGAAATAGACTTTAGCGAAGTCATAACTTAAGAACTCTATTGCATCCTTCCCTTTATGTAGTCGTTGCGTATCTCATACCAGAAATATATTATTCTAAGGGACTTTTTACATAAGGTTAGGACTCTGGCGCTAGGACTGAGATTATTTTTGTGGGCCAAGTCACGAATAATCCCTTTTTTCCATTGACTTGTTTAAAAGAAAGGTAGGATTTCTTTTTTAATCATTTGAATTTGTCTTACAGTGCAAACAAATTGTCAGCTATTCAAGAGAGCTTCAAGTTCTTTTGAAGGCTGGAGTACCAAAACGCCACGCATGCCGAAAGTCTTGCAAAACCAATGTCAAAGGCACAGCGATTAATTTTCCGAGGTCTGAAAAATCATGCAAAATCTGTAAATTGGTCGTCCAATACGTATCGTTAGGAATAAAGATGTTTAAAAAAACAGAAGGTGAAATCATCGACTCCGTCAACCACTTGTGTGAAAGCCTGTCTAGCAAGAAAGTCCAACAGGTAGGTGTTTTTCTACTGGATTTCTTGATTTGTTATTAAAATCACAGCTGATTAACCACTAAAGAAAACTAACTTTTCACGTTTTGTCCTGTCCAAACTTGTTAAGTGCCTGTAAGAATGCAAAGGTTTTGGGCAAAAGCTTTGAGAATTTTGAGGCTCAACTAAAAGTAGGTATTCTTCCTGAAGCTTGAGCATTATTCTTAAATAATTGTTAATTTAAGTGAGTTTGAGCCTCAATGTTGTTATTGAGTAGATTCTTATAAAAAAAGTTTATAACCCGCACACATTTACGCTCTTTTGCCAAAAGGGAACACCCCTGCCCTTGTTATATGTGGGGAAGGCGCAAAATCCCATGTCTTAAATGTAAATCCGATATACAGTGTAATATATACACAATGTAATAAAACCATATAGAGTGATATAAGAAGGGAAAAGATGATAAGTTCACCTTCTAGATACATTCAAAACACCAAAAAAGCGCAACAGTGGGGAAAATTAAGGTCCATTTAAAAACCAAAAGCCACGAAAGGCTAAAAAGTTTCTCAAAAAATGATGGCTACAGTGTTAAATGGGAGCGACCACGTATTGTCACGTGATAAGAGTTATTTTGTCAAATTTTCATTTTTTTCTGTGATTTTTCTATATTATCATTTCAGTGCAAGAAAATAGTTGGGTATGTGGACGAAATATTCAAGTTGGTTTTGAAAGGTCTTGCACCCGGGGATATTTGCATCAAGCTGAAGTTTTGCGATGGAATCTTAAAACCTTCATCACTTCCTGCTTCTGCTGTGGAAAGCAAAACGCTGGTATGGAGTCTTCTTTATTAGTACAGATATAGTTCTTAAGTATGATGTCATAATTTTTTACAATATTTGACCTTTGACCACATTACCTAGAAAAACACTATAAAGAACTTATGAATTTCGAAAACCAGTCAATTATGTAAAAAAATTGGATATAGGCAATTAAAGAAAGACTTTAATGATTTAAGGGGGAAATAGTCTGTGCTTATAGGGTCAGAGCAAAGCACATATGACTGATACCCCATTTAGAGGTATCCCACATGATGCTATATCAGGTAGTATTATCCAAATTCAAAAATTTTATAAATAGGTTCTTGTGACGGCATCACTTTAAAACTCTATATACATTAAATACATTGGCTATGTTGATGGCGCCCAAGAAGCTATGGAAGACCACCTTAACTTGATTTAATCACATTAACTTGATCTAAAACAGTTAGGGGCAGCAATTTGTGCCAGCCTATTTTGTCCTTTCAAATAGATCAGAGGCATGTCTCAAAAAGTCGTGACTAACCTTGGACTTTTGGCCAATATGTGCCTTGGATGTTCACGCTTATTTAGAGATGGATTAAACTATACTGCTTGATTTGCGTAGTTTTCTAAACTTTCCATTTCGTGAGCAGATACATACTTAATGCTAATTTGATTGAACCTCTACTTCATTTAGGTTTACCTTTGAAAATATTTAAATACAAATGTTCAGAAATCGATTCAATGGAAAAGAGTCTCTGTGTGGCAGGCAAAGTCCAAAAACCGTTCGAGCTTCTTCTGTCGTCAATTTGCTCGATCATCATATGACATCCATAAGCAATTTTTTAAAATAAATCAGTCACCTTCAAAACAGCTTGGATGAGAACTTTTGCAAAAGACACTGATCTTTCGATTGCTTCCCTACATTTTGTCTCGGGTCTTCCGATTCCAAGTTCTAGCTCGATTGACATTTATACTCCAGTTGTCTGCCAGTCAGGGCTTGAAAATGTCCGGCAGCGCCTTGCAGAAGTTGTTTTTTTTCTGGCAAGAAACCTTTAGCGTGAAAAATCCGCTGCGTGATTCTAACATGAACACTGAACTTAAAGGAATTTTAAAAAACTTGAGATATCACTTGCAGTTGGAAAAAAATTTTGTCAAAGTTTTGCAGGAAATTTGTAACTTTGATTTTGCTGCCAGGAAGAAAAATCTTTTCCTGCGCTGCCTGCCACTCAACCGCACGGCTTTTCAGATATCTCACGTTTGTTCTTAGATGAAGACGAAAGAAAATCGCCCCTGCCAACTTTGCCAGGTTTTGAGAGACACGATATACGACTCATCGAGCGATGCCATGTCAACAGCAGAAGGAATTGAGAAGGCTTTCAAAATTATTTGTGGTGCTAGAAAACAGCCTATGGAGAAATCGGTGAGATTCTTTAGTTTTTCCTCTGAATCTATAAAAAATGTACGACTTCTTTTGCAAAACAGATTTCATTGGAGCTAGCTTTGATCGTTTTGGTTTGGTTTTTAATACTAATCAGGCCTCACGTGACAACTGTTGTCCAAAAGTTGCGATAAACGAGCACGGTAGACGCAATTATTTGGTCCAAATGCATTTCTTTTTGGATAAGTCTAACGTTTGAAGAAAGTGATGGGCTTAGCTTTGCAACAGAACGGGCAACCATTTTAACCTGGGAGCTAAATTTACAATATTTCGCACCGTGGAGGAGGGCATTGGGCCAGGAAGGGCTGAGCAGAATTCGAAAGCAGTAAAAAACCATGAAAGAATATCTACACAGAATGCAATTTTCCTGATTACAGGCTATTTCGCTGTGAACGATGTATCTCATAAATTGAATCAAATGTCGAATAAAAATTATAAGGGAACATAATGCTCCCTAAATGTGCTACAATAACAATGGGGCTATTCTCCTTCTAGGGCATCTTTCTAGCCAGCTTGCCAAAATCAGGTCAAATCCACGAGAGGAAGCGCGCATCTACATGCCAATTCTCTAAGTTTGTGTAAAATATATAGCTGATACACCCCTTCTGCGAGAAAAGCTGATTCTAAATACAATCGCTTTTGGGAATTCTTACTTTTTGTAAATAGTATCCCTAAAAAATGT